>NC_047123.1:31409851-31709851 GCF_902500255.1 Thalassophryne amazonica | reverse complement strand
AATTTTTTCAAACAAATACCAACTGCCTGATGAGATCAGAGTCATCTCCAATCTAAATGCTTTGTTTAGCCAAGTGGTATCCATTGTGTGTGTGCACGTACACGTGCACAACTCCGGTAGCATCATATCTGCACTGAGGACCAAAACCACGAGCCCTGCTGGCAGCGAGCCGCAAGTGCTGCTGGAAATAAAACAAGAAATAAGTGCTTTATGAAACAAACATACAAATGTCTCCCATCTTTTTCTTTCTTTCTTTTTTTTTTTTGGTTTCCAGTTTGCTGCCAGCAGCTGCATCCAATCACCTCACTTTTGCACAGTTAGTTCTTTACTTAAAAAAAAAAAAGTTCTTAAAAAAATAAGTTTTTGCAAATTGGAAATATCTGACCTCTGCTTGTTCTCATGCCAGAGACGTTACGCCAACGTTGGTACAAATATATCCAACAACAAAAGCAGAACATGGAACAAAAATAAACTGGACAAAAATTTGAGAAGGAATGTTGCAGTAAGTTGCATCTTTAAAGGGGTCATATTATAAACCAGGTGGCGTTCAGATGTAAAAGATTGCAGGGGAAATTTTGCCCATAGGCAGCGAAATGATGCAGCCTAAAAACAAAATAAATCAAAACAAAATGCTCTTATTTATGTGCCTGGTGCTTTAAATGGAAACGAGCTGCTAGCCATGCCCCTTCTGCACAGGACGGCATTAGACATGTTGATCGGGTGTGTCTCACGCAGTAAGCAGATCTTCTGTGACATATGTCACACTGGTGTAAAACAAGCGGTTTCAGGCAAAAATTTTACTTATAGCAGATTACATTTGATATGCACAGGCAAAGAATTGTGGGACTTTGGGGATGTTTAACATAAAACCCAACCCGTGTGTATCTGCAAAAGGAAGATAATTTTGTTTTTGTCAATACAACCCCTTTAACTGTGATGTTTTCTTTTTCAATGTCAAAGAATGAAGCAGAAAAAAATCTAACAAAAAAGAATAAAGTACCCATGTGTGTCACACACAAAGACAGACTTTTTCAAAGTCATCTTTTGAACATGATATGAAAGCTACATCAGACTCGTCATGTTTCCCTTTAATCCCAGCCCAGTGTTCAGCCCGACTGGTTATGAAAAGGACAGAAATGTGTTTATCTTGTGGTTATATCTCTTGGAATGCTTCATTTTCATGTGACATGACATACGGAACGGTTATACTTTTCTCACAAATCTCTCCTGCAGGGGGCAGACTTGTTTGCACTTGTGTAAAATCTCAGTTTTGAAGAAGCTTGGAGACAAATATCTTGAGGCAGCATAAACTACATTTTTAAAACTTTGAACCAATTGCTTCAGAAAAGTTTTAACTTTTTAACTGTTCAAAACACCTAGTGAAACATGAAATGAACCAATCACTTCTGAAAATTATTCAGTTTATGAACTGCTCAGAACAACAAAATAAAGCAATTGTTTCAGAAAATGTTTCAAAAAGTGTGAAACATGAAATGAATCAATCACTTCAGAAAATGATTACATTTTTTTAAATTGATCAAAACAACAATATGAACTAATTGCTTAAAAAAATGTTTCAAAATATGTGAAACATCAAATGAACCAATCACTTCAGAAAGTGATTTAGTTTTTGACCTGCTCAAAACAACTAAATTAACTAATTGCTTTGTAAATTGTTTCACAATATGTGAAACATGAAATGAACCAATCATGTCAGAAAATAATTCAGTTTTTGTACTGCTCAAAATGACTAAATTAACTAATTGCTTTGGAAAAATTCATGAAACACGAATGAACCAATCATTTCGGAAGGTGATTCAGATATTTGTGAGCTGCTCAAAACAACTAAATGAAAGAAATGTTTCAGAAAATGTTTCAAAATATGTAAAACATGAAATGAACCAATCACTTCAGAAGCTGATGAAACTTTTGAAGTGCTCAAAACAAAAATACAAAAGAACTACTTGTGTGAAATGGGAAATGAATCATTCACGTTAGAAAATGATTCAGTTTTTGAACTGCTCAAAAACACAAAATTAACTAAGTGTTCCAGAAATGGTTTCAAAATACTTGAAACACCAAATGATGCAGTCATGAGAAAGCAATTCAGACAAACTGCTTCAGAAAATGTTTTCAAATGACTGAAACAAATAATGAACACAATGCATCAGAAAATGATTCACTAACCCGAAGATCTTGATTCAATGCTCTTTGGCAACATCTAGTGTACGGAAATATGAATTTCAGGATCTCAACTTGTTGGAAAATTAAATTAAACATAACCCCAAGATGAGCAAGCAAATCACAGAGGTGGTGGGTGGGGCTAGAGGCCTGGTTCATTCTTGATTATTCAGTGAGGGACCAGAAGACGATGTGCAATCTGGCTTTTTGTTCAGAAGTTTGGTGAATAATTTTTGTTTTGGGGTAGATTTTGTGTGTCTGTGTTATAAAACAGTGCAACGAAGCATCTTTAAAGTCTGACCTGCACTCAGAACACTTTTAGCTGTGGCACCTCCATAATCAACTTCGGGCTTCATATCAAACACGACTCCTCACATGTATTTGTGAGCATGTTTAAAAAAAAAATCATAAAGAAAATGAGTAGAATTTCCCGAGTGGATAATTATTTTCTCCACTGAACCACTCTTTCATGGTATGCCGCCAAGAGGCACAATACAAGTTATTGCTCAATAAATACCAAAGGTTTCATTCCAAGCCAAATGTGTGTCAACACCGAGCGAGGATGTTGGGCTCTTAATGTGTGGAACAGTTCAACTGAAAGTTACACCAGAAGAAACATGTTGCAATACTCTTTGGAAATTACATTTCATATTTAAAAACCTTTTAAATCTTTGGGTTAAAACAAAACAAAACAAAACAAATTAAAACCTCTCACTCTTTAAATTACCTATAAAAACATTAAGTTAGTCATATAGATGCATCAAAAATATTCAGATTACACTTCTTTGACTCAAGTTTCAAATACAATACATAATTTATGGCTTTATAAGTTAAAACTAAAAACGCCTACATCATTTCAACCACAATGTACAAGTTAAATTAATTGGTTTAAAGCAAATTTAAAGTTCATACCACTTGCGGTAACATATGTGTTACTCTCATCACTTGCTACTCAGTGCTTAACTTGCGTCTTGATATTGTTGTAGTACAAAAACATGCTCTGCAAAAAGCCTTGTTGTAATACAAACACTATACAAAAGAGGCAGTCTTTAACAAATACGAAGAGGTTGTGGATTATAATTAAAAAAAAGAATTTCTTGTCCGTTTCGGCTTATTAAAGCAAAAAATCATCTCTCAGTCTCTTGGTTTTTTGCTGTTGAATGACTCCTTTTGTAGTGATTTGGTCAAAACACATTCCAAGAGGACAAGTCTATACAAGTCTAGTCTTTTTTTTGGAATCTCAACCTTAATTTCCGAGCATAAGGTGGAGACGTTTCTTTGCTGATGATACCTCAAAAAAAAAAAAAAAAAAAAAAAAGAAAGGAAAAAAAATGGTTTGTGCTTTCAGATTGTGTCATCTTTTTAAATCTTATCTCCACCCCGCCCCGGTTTGCTTCAGTACGGCCGCCACACGGCCTCATCCATGCGGCCTCCGGGGTTGAGTACAGTGGGAGAGTTACTGTGGCTCCCGTCGCCGTCCACTCCTCCCTCTGACTGGCTGGGCAGGTTGGGATTCACTAGGGAGGTTCCCGTGGATGCGCTAGTGCAAGGCGGAATCATCCGGGAAGGCGAGCGATCCCCCCCAGGTACCATTGAGAATTGGTAGGAGCCTGACGAGGCCCCGTAGTAAAGATAAGGAGTGCTACTGGTCTGGAAGGGTCCACTCTGACTCTGTGTGGAGCCGGGGTACGGAGGGGGAAGGTAGGTGTGGTAATGGGCGCTGCCCAGTGACATGGCAGAGGTGACAGGCGGGGTGTAGGTGAAGGTGGCTGGGTAATGCATCCTGGGGCTGGAGAAGCGGCTCTCTGTCAAGGAGGAGAGACCCGGGAACTGGCGTTCAAACTGACCAGGGAATGGACTCAAGTCAGAGGAACCTGAAGACACAGAAGAAGACTTTTTAGCATTTCCGAAAAGGGATTCAACGACATCAACTTCAAAACATGAATCCGGTGTCCTAAAAACACATATTACAGCTTTTGGCTAAAAGTTTATTGCTTACAGACAAGATCATAGGGAACTGTATAAAAGACAAGATACACACAACCATGGACTGGACTGGTTCATCAGGATCACAGGATTCCTTGAATAGAATATTAATGTCATCTGATGTCACACTTCCCCACATTAGCAAAACGCTATACCCAACAGATCACCCCACCGTCTGCATATTTAATATATAAATTGTCAGTTTGGCGATAGAATTCCAATGTACTTCACTCCTGCAGTGGTCGTAGGCTCCACGCTCACAAAGAGGTTACAACGCATTTATATCACAGTGTTAGATGATGTTCCCAAGGACCTACACCTTGGATACTTAACTCTGAAAAAATGTTGATTGTAGTTGCACATCTGATGGAGGTGATATGGAACGAGACAAGACCCAATGCCATATAAGCCATTCCTCTATGAGTCTGCATGAGGAAATTTGCATTGTTGCAGCACTGGTGGTAACAATAATTGTGCAAATAGCAGGGTACAGTAGATATACAAATACAAACATGACATGACATGTCACCTATGTATTTGCACATCTACTTTACCATTTAACAGAGTTTGTTGAGCTGGAATATACATAAATAAATATATACAGTATACACTTACTGGGATGAGTGCAGAGTGCACAGTCTAACATAAGCGGGACATAAAGCAGATTTAGCAAAAGTACTTCACAGTTTGTTGACCGTAAATATACACAAATAAATATATACACATACTGAGTGCTGTGCAGAAAGTACAGTCTACTAGCAGCAGGATATATACAGATGTGATTAAACGTTTACATACCCTGGTAGAATTTTTGTTTTTTTGGTCATTTTCAGAGAATATGAATGATAACACAAAAACTTTTTTTTCCCTCTGCGCAAGAAGAAAAGTGAGGAAAGCCACCAAGACACTCAGACAACCCAGAAGAAGTTATAGGCTTATGTGGCTGTGATTGGAGAAATGGGCAAACGTCAGAAATCTCTGATTGCTCTTATTATTATTATCATCATCATCATTATAATCATTATTATTATTTCATTATTACTCATATTTTGTCACTTGATTTTTAAACGGACCACAATGGAAATAAGTGTTTTCACTTTCTTGTGTCATCCATGTATTTTGAACATATTTATAATTATATTATGTACTTACATTGAACTTACTAAATACAATCACCCACCCATGCACGCACGCACGCACGCACGCACGCACGCAGCAATGCTTTTATTATAAAGATGATTTACCACCCCTGCTGGAATGGCGTGTGAGTTCAGAAGGTAGCTAGCAACGTCCATTGTTCAGAGTTGTTAGCTATTATCTGTAGCTTCTTCAAAAATATTAGTCCTATCAACATTCTGTTTTGGTGGTATTCATCCTTGACCCAAAATACATAAACATACCAAACGGCAAATGTCAGCTCTCCACGGTTTCTCCATGATTGAAGTTACATGCACGCACGCATGCATGCGCAGAGATCTTTTTGTCTTTTCTGCATTCTGCCACAAGCAGGTGCATCTATTTTTAGACATGCAGACACAGAGACGGTGGCAGTAGACGTCAAACACAATGCACTTTTCAGTCATGGTATCGACAACATGACACGTAACTCACTCATGTTAACGGCAACATGACACATAACTAACCTGACTAAACCATTGGAACTACAAAAACACAATAAATCAATAACACTAAGATCACTGTTAAACTAACATGAGCCACAATAACAAGATTTAAAAACCCCAAAGCCCTGAACTCCCATGGTGCATTGTAGCACCACGTCCATGTTTACTGGTTAATTAAAATGGCCAATTTCTCAAAAATATTTGTCCTATCAACTTTCCATCTTCACAGCGTTGCTCTCCCCGGGTTCTGCATGATCGAAGCCACGCACGAATGCACACACGCACACACACACGCATGCACAGGCTACTTTGCTATTATGTGTGTGTATATATATATATATATTGCAAACAAAAAAATAGCCCACAGTGGTGATCAGTTTGTGTTGTATGAAGTGCTGCTTTGCACGTTTCATCCAGCAGAATAATCTATTTTAACAAATAGGCCTCGTGGGGATTGAAGCAGTAGTAAAAGAAAAAAATACGCAAGTCAAATACTGTGAGTGTCAGACATGTATATTAATAAAATTGGAAAAGACGTCAGCCGATGCGGCTTGTGGTCACATTTATGGAACAGAATTTATCTATAAATATTTTTTTTATATTCATCAGTTGCAAAGTCCCATTCATGCGTCAATACATTTGCGCCTCAGCATATTTATGCTTCTCTGTGTGTCGTTGCATGTTTATGTGCATCTGTGCAGCCTCTTATGCATGCAAATGTGTGTGCGTGTGTGTGTACGTTTGTGTGAATACTGTATGCACATAAAAAAAGCAGTTGGGATGAATCAGGAGCTGCACATGTGGAAACACTTTGAGCAGAAACAGTTTCCATGAGATCCATAATGAGGCAGGGCTGAGCTCTGATGTGGCTCCTCTCCTCGCCTCCCATCGGCTCCAGCGCGTGCGTGTATGTGTGCGTCCGTGCGAGCCTCTGCATCTCACCCTTGCTTTGCCTCATCCTTTAAAAAAAAAAAAAAAAAGAAGAAGAAGGGAAAAAAGCCCAAAAACCACTAACTGGCTTGTGGTGAGCTTCTCGCTGGGCGCAAAGTTTGAGGAGAATAGGAGGTCTTCTCCTGCTCTCACTCCCCTCCCCTTGGTGGAGACCAGCCGTGGCATTCTTATCATAAATCACAAGGCGTCTTCCGTGTCACCATGTCTGCTGTGAGAGGACAGGCGGGGTGGCGGAGAAGCAAGGGGAGCGCAGTGTTTATGTGCAGGGAGGGATTGCGAGGCCGGCTTTGTCACTAGCGTCAGATAGCATATGCTGCCAATTAAAGCTTTTAAACTTCCTCTTTCCGCAAGATCCGCTTGAATCTAATAGAAATAGTAGGTGATTGTCTCCATTGCGGAGGAGCAGTGTGATCTCAGATGTGAACGACGCTGTACAACAAACTCTGGACTCCTGCTTTTAACATTTGGACCTATTTTAGTGCTCAAAGGAGCCCTGTGATGATGAGCCAGATCTTTATTGGATTAAATGAAAGCAGACCCTGACGTTGTCTAAATATTTGGAAGCAATCTACAAACTCTAGAGAGCATCACATCCGAAGTAGGTGTTCGACTTGACCGACGGACTTTTGCGACCACTTCTGACAAAGACTGAATTGTGTGAAGGAGCTGCCAAACGGAGGAGTGACCTTTTTTTTGCAAGCAGCGGACGCAAGCTTCTATTTGGTTCACTCAAGTTTGGAATCATATCCGTCAAGAACTGTATAGGCAGCAAGGAAAGGACACGTGAGGGACAGAAAAAGGTGTTAAAGCTGTTAGCAGCAAATCACAAATCAAGTCATTTGGATTCCCGATGGAGTCTCCATTATTTTCAAACTACATGTACCAGCAAATTATATGGAGTTACCATAGGAATCTAAATTTTCTGCAGTGTGACGAGGTACCCCAAGGTTCTGTTCTAGAGCCACTGTTCCTTTTTCTTTATATAAAAGCTCCATTGTCAGATCATAGGCACAACATTGTTTCACTCTTTTGCAGATGATACTCTCTTTTACAAGCAAGTAAATCCAGGTAATGTCATTTACAGCAAGAAACAGGACATCATGAAGCGCTATACAGACTTCTACAACTGGAACTACCACATCAGTACTTTCTGTATTTCTGTGGCATTCACATTTTTGTTCCTTGTCATTGCATTCTCAGACTGCAGACCTACACTTCAGACCTAGACTTTGGTGGCCCACCACAGTCTAATATGACCTGCCAATGCTTCATAATGAGACAAAAATATTTATGTTTCTCCTAACAATACAAAAGATCTCTAATGTTGTGTTTTGGCAAAGCATTGCTCACTCTTTCGGTCAGCTCAACCCAACTTTGTATAAGTGCACACTTGTATGAATGCACACACTGGAAATATGGGGCTGCACTCAAAACACCAACACGTTTCAGGGAACATCTTTTGACGTAAGTAGGTATCAATGCATGAGAGCAGATGTTTTCTTATGTATCCAGCTCTGGATCCTGCATGTTGTAATAAACAATGTGTAACGGCAGATCTAGCTAACCCACGTGACCTAATTACCTATGATTGAGCTGGTTAATGTGTTTTAAGTATGGAAGGTTCCCGTTTAAAGACTAGTGTAAAACTCAAGACGTAGATCTATATTGGACCTGCTGTGGTGACCCTGAGTGAAAACAAGGGAGAAGCTGAAGAGACTTCTGTAATGTAGTTATTACCAGCAGCTCTGTTTTTCTCAAAGCCAAGAAAAATTAAATGTCTAAATTCAGGGTGGAGAGATGATAAATACCATGTCCTCAACGGATTTTTGAGCACTGGTCTAAAAAGTATCCAGAAGTAGTAATGCTACCCTGTAGTATTGACGTGCTAAAATTAAAAGTCCTGCATTGAAATTGCTACTTACACAAAAGTACAAAAATATTAGCATAAAAATATAATTAAAGTATATATATGGAGAGCGAGTGATGCACTGGAGTAGAAGTAAAAAGTAAAAGTAAAAATAAAAAACATACAAAGTACCAGTATCTCAAATGTGCACATAAGTAAACATGTTGCTTTCACCATTGTTTTTGACTAAAACCTCAACATTTTCTTCTACAAAATTCTAGAGTGCAATGACGATGTTTTCTCATATTTTTTATTTTGTAAAAGAAATAAAAAGCCAGTTCGGCATAACTGAGCTGCCTCCTTTGCCATGCTTTGTGGGTGTGACTTTTTATTGTGTCAACATCATTTATGCAGATTGATGCATTCGATTTTAAAATTTACAGAATGTTCTTCCATGGAAGCATCCTCCTGGACCCGCTTCAGAGGGTCCGAAGTCCATCCACCACAGTCTCACAGAATCCTGTGGTAAACACTGCTATTTATCTCAGAGGTGAAAGAGAAGTCAGCAGGCCACTTGGCTTTCTTTTACAAAGCGTCTTTTCTTTTGAATAGCTTCTCTGCTCGACAAAAACATGTCAGGAGCCTTAAATCCAGTCTTAAAACGCACCTGTTCTTTTGGTCATTGTGCATTATTGGCCAATCTGATGCCTTGTTACTCTTTTGGGGGCGGGATTCAGTCTTGGCGGAATACAAAATTTGCACTGGGGCATCCATATCAGCTTGTGCGTGCACTTGCTGGTATGTTCTGTGGCTGGATACTGTTACGGTGCAGCCCGGCGAGGTGTCAACATGATCTCCAGAGATCTGAGAGCCTTACTCACATCGCTTAAGAGGCATTAAACGCTGGAGGTGTGCAAGCGGGTGGGGTTTTACTCCTGTGCACGTGTGCATGCTTGCACATGCACGTGTGTCACTTTGAGAACAAAGCCTGACGCACCTGAGATGAAAGCTGAAGGGAAAGACCGAACTAATCAAAGTTGACAAGGCAGCTGGCTGGATTTTAAACCTCTTCCAAAGCGGAGTCACACTGCCCCTGTGATGCTTAATCACTCATCCTCGCTCGGGGCACACGGAGAAGGGTACAGTACGTTAGCACAAGGAACCAGAAGGGAAAAATGTAGGGTAGGGAAAAGAAAAAAAAAAATAAAGAAAAAAATCACATGGCACGGTGTCAAACAGGTGCACGAGGGAGAAAACCTGTCTGGCGGCATGGAGGGATTTTAAAGGAGCTTTCAGGAAAAACAGACAAATTGGAACACAGATGCCAATGTTATGGCAAAATACTGGCTAATGCAATTACCCAGAATTCCCTGTGAGTGTGGCGTATCTTTAAAAAGACACTTTATTTGTCAGTCACAAGCCTGTTATTATCCCGGGGCCTGTTATTACCCATACTCCTCTGGGATCAAAGGCTTGGAGCAATGACTAAAGGAAACAATTGTTCCCCCCCCCCCCCCCCCCACTTGTTCAGTGTAAATGAGAAAGATGGTTGAAGTCGGATAAAAAATGCCTGACACCTCACTTTATTTGACAAAGAGATAACACCGGCAGCTACTGTGCTGAGCGTCATCTGGTTACGATTGCTTCACGTTTTGTTTTGGGTCAAAAATGTTTTTCCATCGCGCTCCTTTTTCAAATAAAACACAAGAGCTTTAAAGACCTGCCCCGCGAGTATTTTTGTGAGTGAAATTTAACAGCAAATTGAAATTCTTGATACATTTAGCAGTAGCTGGGTTGTCATTGCAAATTTGCACCAAAATTTAGCGATATTTTCAGAATGATGATTAAAAAATAGTTGTAAAATGACAGCGTTTCCATTTTGTTTTTCAATGCCACTGCTGGTTTTATCCTCTCGTGAGGACTTTCATTCTAGCATAGCTCTTGCGAGAACTTTAATTCATATAGCAATAGCGACGGAAGGCTAAGTCCCGCTAAATCATAGTGTTTTGTTGTTTTTTTAAAATCCAATATTACTGTCATGTCAACCAGCTCATCATATCTTTACTTCATCCACAGATACCATATCGTGTGTTTTCAAAGGTCATGTGACCTCTAAAACTGAAAAACGTTTTTCAAAATGAGGCTTTTTTTTTTTTATCACCTGAAAAAAACACGTCATGCTAGTGTTAAATGTTTGTGATATTTGTTTTCTCCAAATATACGCATTTCCACTGAATGAATTTTCAAGTTTCCACTTAAATTTGAGCAATTTCAAGGGTAATGTAAACTCGCTGAGTCATGATTTTTGCCGCGCGGCTTTGTATGCAGTTACAACCAGCTGAGAAACTGCAAACTTGTCTAAATTGGAAGTAAGGAGAGTTCTGCCGCCCAATCCCAGAGGGCCCAGTAGTTATTGGTGGGTTTAGAGTTTGGGGTTATAGGGCTGAAAGCTAACTGAAATTCTAAATACCAGGCCTTCTAGCTAATAGAAAGAAGGAGAAGAAGAAATCAGACTTGTGTAGGCCCAGAGGTCCAATGGTGCCGGAGCCTCTTCCTGTATTCCGCACCGTGATTTCCATCGGATGCGATGCCAATACAACACAGGTTACGTCCCCAGTCAAGAATGACAACCATTTAAAGCTGCAGTTGAAGTATCTTGTCCAAAGGCACAAGCAGGTAGCTTGACTGGGAGCAACCGGCTCTGCAAAGCTCTGACCAATGGACCTTCTGAAAATAAGGGTCTCTCTGCTGATGAGAGTGGCTAACTCCATCTCCTAATCCAGCCCCGGATAAATTCTTACAAAAAAAGGAGAGTGAAACGTATTTTTCCTTCAAGTAATTGTTAAATTATTATCTAGGTGACATTTAAGCTAGCTAGAAAGATGCAATGTCTGTTGAAGCCAGTCAGCTTGGTTAGTTAGCATGTAGCTGGCTGAAAATCATCAAAAATAAGGTATTCAGTTATCTATTCACTGTGTAACAGACTGCTACTCAGTGATTTTTTTTTTAGCTAAACACTGACAGCTAATCGCCAACACAGGAGCTAACCTCGCTAAACTTCCAGACTAGGCCTTTCCAGAAGAACACAGGGACAAATTTTGCATTTGGTAGTAGGACTACGGCACCATAACTTGCAGCAGATTGGATGGCTGCTACAAGAGAAGCATCACGGGTGGTTTCGGACCTGCGCGAAAGCTTAGCAAAGGGGCAAAATGGCAGGTCTACCTGGCAGACGTCTAGGCACGTCACTGATGGCGGGAAGGCCCGTGGCTCGGCTGGAGGAGAGGGGGGTGGTTGAGTGGACTGAGGGGGAGGCCATGGGACTCAGGTAGGTCGGGTACGTCTGTTCATACGACCAGGAAGGAGACGACTGGGACTGACGTGGGTCTGATGGGTGGAAAGAGAATGAGCGAGGAGGGAGGAGAAAGTAAGGCAGGGAGGATGTGCAGACAGAGGAAAGAGAGAATAATTACCATTAATGTTTATCAGGGGAGCAAGTCCAATGTGGCTTCAATATTCTAAATTAACACTAGCCTGGAAAAAAAAAACAAAAAACAAAAACATCCCAGTAGACATTAATAGTCTTCTCAGACGCTCTGCACCGTGTTTAGAGTGAAGAAGTATCAGTTGGGCTCGTTATGCAACATCCCCTGTAATGACACATCTAATGTTTACCTTCGAAGAGAAGATCTTCCTGTTCGCATTACAAAAAAACATTTTGCTCACAGCTGAGGCGCAGAGAGCCTTACTGGCACTCGCCCACGTGCAGTCTAAATAACGTCTGTGCGCCTTATAAATGTGCTCAGACTAAGGAGGATAAAAGCACGTACGGTGGAGGTTGGATGTGCGAAAGCACGCCGTAGTGTTTCAATGTGATCTCCACTTACCCCGATATAGAACTGAGGGCTGACCTGAAAATATTTACACTCGAGTAGCAGTTTGCTCACGTGTCATTAATGTCTAATCTAGTCGGCGATCTTCCCACACACTGTGGTGCATACTTCTGTTTAACCAAACGATCCGCTAAGTAACACGACAAAGCAATGCCGGGGAGTAACTAAGAGCTAAATGAGGAGGTGCAGCGAGCCTGCAGAGGTGTGGGTGATCAGGTCGCAGCCATCCCCAACCATGACAGATGGTGTTACCTTCTAGGATGTAGGTCGACAGAGACAGATGACCCAAGAGGCCATGTGGCACACTGCACACGCTGGTCTGTCCTATTTATGATGTGCATATGTCAGCTATTTTGTCCAACTTATGAACGCTTGCACCATTAACCCTACTGAGGACTTTGGGTGTCCATTGGACACCAGAGGGTATTCTTTTGGTGACTGTTCTGGCCAGTCAAAGACTCTGAACCAAATCTCAACCCCATTTGCTAAATCTTACAGTTCCTTGAATGACCACTTGAGGCTGGCTCCAGAAGCAAGTTACACTCCGTAGATGCCCAAAAAACTCATAGGACCAATAGTGTGTAGGGTGAATTTTTGTTTTAAATATACGTTATCAATTTAAACTACTTCAGGCCATACAATTATGAATAACTGGAGGTGTGGTTGCCTTGAGTAACAAGTAGTGTGCACCGGTAAGCTGAGTCCGCAGTGCAATTAGCAGTAATTAGCAGGTATCAAGAGTTTGGTGAGGTTATCTTCACGGTTACTCCAAGGTTAACAAGGTGATATGCCAGTCAGTTTTTAATACCTACTCCCAAGAAACATCATGATATAAAAATCATGGCCCAGTCTACAAAAAGGTGTTTATAAAGTGCCCCATCTAATGTGAGGATGCTAGCTTTAGCTAGTTTGGTAATTCTGAGATTGGGGTGTGTTTGGTCTTCATTCGTCCTCCTAGGTCACGTCAGTCTTGTCCATGCATCATGTTTGATCCATCTATGGGTTGGATGGGAATTAGGCTTCATCAGGCACTACCAAGATAGCGATATTTGGAACCCCCTCATTTGAGCTTCAAAGTAGCTCTTCAGTAAACCTATGGGTGACATCACCTAGGGTTTGTCCAGTATATACATAGTCCATAATCTGGATGAACAAATTTCTATACAGCATAGTCACTTAGGCACATTTTCCAAATTTCTTAATGTAAAATTTAAAATTATTTGTCAGGGTTCATTTCCCTAGTACACAAAATTATTTTCATCCTAAGAAACCAAAATTTAATGCTTTAGATATCTTTGATAACTAAACCAAATACAGTATTGCAGTAGTACCTGCATTTTTTTGTTCATTATTGATTGAAAATCAAAGGTATGGTATGGCAGCATGGTGGCTTAGTGGTTAGCACTGTTGCCTCACAGCAAGAAGGCCATGGGATCGATTCCCACCTATGGCCTTTCTGTGTGGAGTTTGCTTGTTCTCCCCATAGTTGCTTGGGTCTCCTTCAGGTGCTCCGGCTTCCTCTGATATCCAAAGACATGCAGGTTAGGTGAATTGGAAACTTTAAATTGCCCATAGGTGTGCATTCAGGTGTGAATGTGTTTGTCTATGTGTTGCCCTGCGACAGACTGGCGTCTTGTCCAGGGTGTACCCCACCTCACACTATATGACTGCTGGGATAGGCTCCAGCCCCCTGTGATCCGATCTTGGATAAGGAGTTGAAGAAATGTGTGTGAAAATCAAAGGAACATTTCGGCACTACCTATATGTTTGGTCTATTCTTCCTAAAATGCAAACTTTAAGCCACTGAAACATGAAAAAGGCTTACAAATGGTATCGATCACATGGTCAGTCATCCATAATACTACATATAAAAAACTAGAGCTCTTGGCAAAATCCTATTGTACCTGCATTAATGGTAATTGCCCACCAGATGGAGATATTACTCCATTTCAAGAACCTTGACAAACATGTTGCTTATACATGTGGATTAGGATGACAGCGTCGATATCAAGTCTTATACATATAGCGAATTATTGCCGGGGTTCCATGAGCCCTCAAGAGTCATGAAAGACTCAAGAGATGAAGACTCTTTGAAAAGGGGACTGTAACATCTTTAACCTTTAGTCAGGTGTGACTTTGCAAACATGGAATCTTTGTAGAGATGATATTTTGGAGCTGGATGCCAAACCATTTTCTTCGAGTCTTCTTTTACACTTCTTGAAAACTGAAGAATTCATTTGGATAAGTGTTGAAACATCCTGAAGATCAACAAGAAGTTCAGGCGGTGGAGAGCAAACATCTCAATTTCATTGTTAGGGTCAGTTGTAAAGTCACAAATTAGCCTAAACTTTATGTTTGGAAGGAAAAGCAAAGTGCCAGGAGAAAACCAGCATGTACAATGAAAACTTGCAAACTACATACAGAAAGGCCTGAGCTGGAATCACACACAGGATCTTTTTGCTTGAGGTAGCACTAACCATTGGCCCGCCATGTAGTCTGCACACAAGCTAACAAATTAGCCTTTATAGTTAAGTTTTCTTTCTGTCCTCCCAGTTGGGCAACAAACATAGAAAAGAATCCTGAAGTGATCTTGAAGGACCAGTATTGGAGCCGATACAGACATTTTCTTGGCTTTGGGAATTCTGATATGGTTCCAAGGTTGAAACATGAGCCCTGCAGTTGGAAATAAGTTCAAAAACTGTAATACATGTTGTTTTTTCTTATTAAAATGTCAAATTTAAATAGTTTTACTGAGAGTTTTATTGTCTTTTCATGGTGGTGCAAAACTATCAAACAGGATTTCATTTTAATTGACTCTTGGTTGGCATGAGCAATGTTTAGAGAATCCACCTGAGAAACTGACAGCGAAAAGGTTGTACCCTATAATGTCTTGTGTCTTGTGTGTATATATATATATATATATATATATATATATATATATATATATATATATATATATATATATATATATATATATCCAGAATGAATCCAGTCCAGAATGTTTTTCGAGCGTTAGACCTCAACAGTCTTTAGAAGAGGAACCCAACCCTTTTATTTCCTGTTAATTATGTAATTTTTAAATGTTAATTTACTGTCTTAATGTATTTATAAATTCTTTAGGTTGTTGTTATCATATACGCACTATTATTATTATCATCATCATCATCATCATCATTATTATTACTTCTATTTTGTCATTTGATTTTTAAATGGACCACAATGGAAATGTTTCATTTTCTTGTGTCATCCATGTATTTTTTTAATGTATTTACAATTATATTATGCACTTACATTGAACTTACTTAATATAATCACGCACTCGTGCTTTTAATATAAAGATGATTTAGCACCCCCTGCTGGAATGGTGTGTGAGTCCAGAATGTAGTTAGCAACATCCGTTGTTCATTGTTGATAGCTAATATTCATAGCAACTCCAAAAATAGCAGTCCTCTCAACCTTCTGTTTTTGCGACGTTCATCTTTGACCCAGAACACATAAGCATACCAAACGCCAAATGTCAGCTGTCCACTGTTTCTCTATGATCGAAGTCACACACACACACACACACACACACACACACACACACACACACACACACACACACACACACACACACACACACACACACACACACACACACACACACACACACACACACACACACACACACACACACTTGTCATGAAGGGGAAACTAGCTATAGAGACCAAAACAGTTTTTTTGTCAGAATGTAAAGCTGTTTATTTTGGCTGTAATGGCCCAGTCACACTGCATATGATGATTCCTGAATGAAGGAAAAAAAGTAAAAAAGTCGCAATTCATTGAGAAAAGACACACACGCACGCACACAGAGATTTTTGTCTTATCTGCATTCTGCCACAAGTAGGTGCTTCTAATTTTAAACATGAAGAAACAGATGGTGGCGGAAGACATCAAACGCAATACACTTTTCAGTCATGGTACTGGCAACATGACACTTAACTAAACTGACTAAACCAATTGAACTACAAAACACAATAAATCCATAACACTAACAACACTGTTAAACTAATATGAACCACAATAACAACATTTAAAATCTCAAAACCCCCAACTCCCATGGTGCATTGAAGCACAGCATCCATAATTTACTGGTTAGTTAAATCACTAATTTCTCCAAAAGCATCAGTCCTATAAATTTTCCTTTTTTGCAGCGTTCATGCTTGAACCAAAATACATAAGCAGACCAAATGTCAGCTCTCCCTGGTTTCGGCATGATCGAAGCCACACACACACACACACACAACACACACACACACACACACACACACCACACACACACACACACACACACACACACACACACACACACACACACACACACACACACACACACACACACACACACAGAGGCCCCTTGGCTATCTATCTATCTATCTATCTATATATATATATATGCACGCAAAAAAAAAATTATCCCATGGGCCGTATTTTGATAAATAGTAAACACACCATTGTTTGCACACTCCTGGTTTGAAGCTCATTTCCACAGATTAAAAAATGAAAAAAAAAATCATTTTTGCCTCCGAAGGCGTCACCTGTTATCTGCGTCTGTCCCTGTGGGTTGAAGGAATTGGTGGCTGTGTTGAGAGATGGTCGTGGGGCTTGAGTGGGAACCGTCACCCTCATGGTGGTCTGGCGTATCCTCTCGAGTTCAGTGAGGCGATCGGAGAACAGGCCCGTCTTGGGAGTGTCCTCAAGCTTCTGACGATGTCCTGTGGATGTAAAATTAACATCAGAAAACAGAATTCCCAAAGAGGGCTCCAGGGCTGCAAGTGGCTTCCTTCAGGATTAATAACATCTTCTGATTCTGATTAATATTAAGGTGTTTTGTGGAAGTAAATGTACAAAGTCCATAGTTATGTCCTGCTCCTATACCATGAGAACCTCAGGTGGAGTTGATGTTGCAGCAGAAGTGGTGCTGTGATATTTGCATTAATTTGCATAAGAATGAAGACACCTTAGTGTTCTGGCTATATCTCAATCGTAATTAGCATCTTACTCATGTGGACTGTTTTGTATTTTGCATTGGGCAACGTTCACATTTCACAACGAGTACCTCATGTGGAGTTGAGCAGGGGTGGTGGCCAAGTGGTTAATGTGCTTGGTTTCAGTTCAGAAGGTTCCGGGTTCAAATCCCACCCCTGCCACATTTCTCCATGTAATGTGGAGTTGCGTCAGGAAGGGCATCCGGTGTAAAACTTGTGCCAATTCAACATGCAGATCCACCTTGGATTTGCTGTGGCGACCCCAAGTGCAAACAAGGGAGCAGCCGAAGGGACTTACTTACCTCATCTGGAGTTGATGTTGCAGGACAAGAGGTGTTATGATATTTGCATTCATTTGCATACTAATATAGAAATCTTATCTTTGGAATTCTGGCTATATCTCACTCACACTTACCATCTTTGGTAGCTCATGTGGTGTATGCAGTGCTTTGCATTACGCACTTAACCTTCACGTGTCACCACGAGTACGTCATGTGGAGTAGATGTTGCAACACAAGCAGTCCTACGATATTTACATTAATTTGCATACTAATAATGTAGGCACTGCTTTGTATTTTGCACCTTACAAGCTGGATGTTTTAAGAAATATCGTGGTGCATTTGAACTGTAAAGCCTCACTTTCCCACTCATATCTACAACCATAATTTCAGCACAGGTTCTATTTAAATCATCAGCATTCGGCACCCCGACGTCCTCTCACAGTCAAATCTGATGTCGCCCTCTTGTTGTATAGTTTGACAGTTAACCTCGTTGACATGTTCCATTTTGCTGAATAAATGTAGTGTGTACATCTCAAACAGTCAGCCTTTACAGACTGGGATGGGATGCTAATTAACAAAGACTCTGGCAGTGATCTCTTATCGTCTTGCTTGTGAACGAGACAGCGAGAGAAGCTGTGCCTGTATTGTATGTTTAGTTTTAACCCGAGGCATCTTCCTCAGGTAAACACCAGCTCTCACGCCACCGCCCCATTATCTCCACAGGAGTCGGAATTTATTCCAAATATATTATGCACATTCTTTTTTCTGCATTCCTACACCAATTATCTGTACACTCTTTTATGCTCCTGATCCCATTCTGAGCCCTCTTTTGAGGTACTAGCTCCAGTCCTGCAGTGTGCAGGCACACACACAATACAACGTCAGGACGTCCTTATCTCAGCGGTGTGAGCAACAATACAGCGGGAACCACAGCAAACCCTGCCCAGGGAGCCAGGTGCAGACTATAGGTGGGGTTGTAAGAGACGTCTGTACACACACACAGTCCTTTTCTGTGTCCGTGCATTCTGTGCGGTCTCACACGGTCTTCACTGTAAAGGATGTAAGGTAAATATCAAACAGAGGAGAGCAAAAACTCATGCTGTGCTTGGCAGAGCTCCAGCTGGCTCACGCAGACACAACGAGCTACTTCAGAAACCTGCCCGACCTGCCTGCCGCCTGAACTGGGAACAAAGGCATAGCCCTAACGCTATAGATCTGAGAGAGTAGAGGTGAATGTCTCCTAACAAACGGAAGACAACAACAACGCTTAAAAAGAACCCCACTAATACCACTTATTGTACACGACAAATATCAATCATGTTTAACTACAGTTTCATGAGGGGTTGGCACAGGAGTCGCAAAAGTTTCCTTCTTCCATTTCTGGGTATGTGTCAGAATGGCTTTGCACTGCAGTGCCACCAAGAGTTCCAGCAGTGAAGTGCAGTCTTTGATTGTGGTCGCCATGAAAGAACAGAAGCACTATGGGTGCCCTCGGATGCAGAAAGTGCCTGTTGCTTTAAATGAAAAGAAGCTGCTGCTGGTCGAGTGGGAGGGGCTAGGGTTATCACACAAGTCTAAATCTGTCCTAAATTTTACAGACATCAAGGTAGTTCCTTTTATATAATGGCTGAGTGGATCCTTGTCATGTGGTTGGTGCTTTGTATGTCACATGACATGGAATAATTCATCCCATTTGTGTTGCATTGTATTTAGAGTGCAGCTTGGTTCCATTTAGAGTGCAAATTTGGTTCCATACGTTTGGTACCATTGCAGTCTGCACACACGGACACACACACACACACACACACACACACACACACACACACACACACACACACACACACACACACACACACACACACACACACACACACACACACACACACACACACACACACCGCTGTAAGCCGTCTGGATGCATGAAGCACTGTTCAGATGAAAAGCTGAAAACCTGATGTGATTTTTGGCTGGACTGAGGAACTACACAAAGTCTTTTTTTTAATGGAAGTCTGAAGTCAGTGCACAGCATCACTGGGCTACACATCACAATTCGGACTTTAGCAGCAGTGGAACACCAAAATGTGAGTCCCTTTTCTGTTGTTTATAAATTAAGAAAATATCAAATGACAAGGGTCTATTTTAGCCGTTATATAAAACAAATAATGAAGGTTTTTACATTCTTTTAATGGTATGAATATTTCATGAGGTGAAAGCTGGAAAAAAAACCATTCGGTTTGTTTGCGCGATCTGTGTAGACCAAACACATCATAGCATTATCGCAGTGCGCGCACAGTGGGCATTAGCAGAATATCCTTTAGTCAGTTTTTACGTTCATTGAGTTTTTGATGGCAGGTTTTATGCCACAAATTTATCTCGACTTGATTTGTGGATCTTGGTGTTGCTGTCAGTAGGGTATTGGGTCACAAACTTGTGACAATCCCTCTCCAAGATGGCAAATGTTAAAATATCATGGAAAGAAGCTCGATGCCTCGAGCCATGAGTTTGCTGCAGGCATCCAAGTTATTCTGAGCAGATGCACTGGAACGCATCGGAAATACCGAATCAGAGCGATTGACTTCCGACTTGCAGCATACTTACACAGGGATTGAATTGTGAGACTTTGAGTATTTAAAAAAAACTCTTTACACAACATATTAATGGATTCTGGAAGCGCCCTGCTATGACTTGAGAACAGCAACAGACAGACTATGATTTTTATTAGAATGACGTGAAGGGACTGGCATCATGTGCTTCAAAATAAATAGACAATATCATCATCGGCTTTTGGACACAGCTGCTTTGCAAATCTTCAGCCTTATTTGTCAAGACTTCTGCTTTATGACATAATCCATATTTCATTAATATTATTCCTCCATAATTCAGGCAGATAATTTGTGCCTCTTGCTGGCGACCGTCATCTCCCTGTACAAGCTGTGCCCAGTCAATCATAGCGTTTCCATTTTCAACAGACCGAATTTCTATTCTAAAAAAGTCAGAGGACACAGTGCCGGCTTTGTGCGAGCCGTCTCCTAGTGATGGGAATAAATAGCAATGGGAGACTTGGGGAGATGAGGGGAAACAGATGAAGGAGGGGGTCAGACATGAGGGGAGGAAGAGACCCTGATGACCAGTAAATTAAGAGCCCTGGATGTGTTCGCACCAGTCTGCAGACACAGAATCTGAGGACTGCGTGAGCGCAGAGCTGCGGGACCCTCCCAGCGACTGGCGAAGCAGTTAAGATTTGACACCCTTGAGGAAAAATGCAGAACTTTCTCAAAAAGGCTGGCTTGATGAGGCAATTTTCGGGGAAATCTTGGATATTTAAAGTTTCATATCCTGCTACGAAGGCTCCTGTGGATATCACTGATGAAGAATGTGTGGAGATGATACTGTTGCTCTTTATGGCATCATAAGACATTGTGATGTCATAATGTAAAAGTTTAAAGATGAAGAAGAATTGGCACATCAGCTGGTGCTTATCCCTGGATACCTGACGGTCTACAACTACCCCTGGCAGGGATGCCAGTCCAACATTGGTTACTTCTCCAGCCAAGCACCCTTTTTTAGCTGGGTGGACTTGGACAATGCAAGATGAGGTGTCTTCTCCAAGGACACAGATCAAATCAAACCCAGGTAACCCAACTTATTGGTAACCCAACTCTTATCCCAAAGGAAAAACTTTTGTGGGAGATATGGTTTTGGTCAGGTTTGTGAGAACATACTGATGCAGCACGTTACACCATTCAACACATTATGGAACTGCACTGGATCCTCACCACCTCAACAGAATCACAGTCTAAATATGGTTCTCCACCAAAAAGCAATGAACTCTAAACATGGCTGATGGTGAACAGTATCCAGGCTTTGTAGGTCCTATATAGGCCCTGTGGCCCATTGGTGCAGGTTTATCCTGGCTTATCCCTGGAATCTGGGAGCACAGCCCCAGTCACAGAGACCACCATGTTGCGCCGCCACATTGTACAGTAGCCCAAAAAGGACTTTGACTTTTGCATTTTGGAAAACAGTTGGAAGATTGAAGGAAAATATAAGGAATACTCGTGGTTGCTATTACTGGCTAACAAAGTTGAGAACCCTGATATTTCTTAAATGGAGAATCAACATACACCATCGTCATCATCACACATGAATCCCTATCACCAAGAAATGAAAACATGAAGGGAATCACAATCTGGACCAGCAACGGAATAATGTAATCTACAACTTCACCACTAGATGACACTGAATCCGACACGCGACCTACAGTATATAAGCACTGGGACCAAAATCAAACCACTTATTCCTTGACTAAGCCTCAATCATTCCACCACCTAAGCTTGGTTCAAATCAGAGCAAAATGTTTCGAGTTATTTTCATTATACATGGATGGATACGTGAGACTGAAAATCGATACCCCTGCAAGAATAACCCTACGTCTAGACTACAGGCACATCCTGGTTGAAGCATTTCAGGTCCAAAAATTATATTTGTCTCGCTGTCCAAATACTTATGGACCAGACTGCAGAGCCTTGTCAATTCAGCAACTCTTCATCATATAGATGCAACTGTGTATAAGCAAAGGGATTTATTTTTTCCTCATATAGGAATGTCAACCACCACATTAAGGTCCAATTTACACTCCAAACAGCTGAACCTCAAGTCGATTAGTTTAGCTGCCTTGACAGTAAATACAGTTTTTCATGAGTTAATTACACCTTTTAGATGACAACTGTTACCAAACACGAGACTTCTCAGCTGTTTTATCGGAACCCAAGGAGGGAGGAGGAATCATCCAGGGGTATTTAAAGGAGCGGGAAAAGGCTGATGATTCCACTGCCGTAGGGAAAGTCCCTGAGATTCCCATCATCCCTGTGAAAACAGCGAAGATTTTCGATAGCGCCTGCCACTTCCCTGCCCAGCCTGCAGCCGGAAACATGGACAGATTCAGACCAGATGTTGAGCGACTCGCGTTTGCACACAGATACACAAAATACACACTGGTGGAAAAACGCAAACACCCTTCTACACGTGCAATCATGTCCGCTTAAACACCTTCATTATGCAGACAAACCTGCACGTGAAAACAATCATAGGTATCTTCATGAACAACACCTTAAACGTGTCCCCAAGTGGTGTTGATCCAGTCTGGCTTCAGTTCACTTCTCCTGATCTGATAGCAAGAAGGTAAACAGAAGCTAAATCCTCTGTTATTAATGCAGGATTAGATTGGAGATTTTTGACAGATGTTCTGCTGTTCTTCCATATGTCCTGGATTTAAATATTACTCAAACACACAAATTCTGGCAGCTTTGGAATGATTTTTCAGGTCTGTTTATCTTGGGATTTCACAGTATGCTAACTTTGCTCCGAAGCTGGAAACTTTAAAGGAGTCGTAGAGTGAAAAAATGTTTTTCCACAGAAAAATGTAGTCAAGGTTTCCTGTTATACACGGTCACAGTCCCTTATATGCATGATTGGCGGTGCAGGAACTATGCCATGATAAGCAAATTTACCATCAGAAATGGCTCGTTTTACACTTCTGTGACATATGTCACAGAAATCCATATATGGACTGCTGTTTGCCCTATAGGACCTGCCCAACAAACTGCTTTGTGTTACATGTGACATGCCAACCCGATCTGCAGGAGAGCAACAGCTGTGTAATTAAAGGGGTGTGGCAAGCGTCATCTCCTTAAAGCAACAGACACAAACACGGGTTATTTTTGAGAGTGTAGAAGCATATTTGATTTAAGGATGAATCATCTCAGCGTCTGATGGCCTACAACCCTTAACGCCTTAAAAGCAGAGCAGGCGCAGTGCGCAGTCCCAACAAAATGGCAATATATAAACTACTATGGAACTCAAACAAAAAACAATTTTATGATCATGCGATTTTCAAGATAAACCCAACAAAATCACAAGATTGAATCTGAACTAAAACGTAGCTTTGTCACTTTTAATTTTAAAGTCCTTCACTGCAATTTGACAGCAGATTAGCAGAGGATTTGATTGATGGGGTGTCAGCCTGATGCTTTTGTTTAGCCATGGCAACAGGCACGCTTTAAGTAGAAGCAGATGATTGATGTCACATATCGCTGCATCCACCACACCACGGGACCACCACGGGTCCAAGATATCAAAGAGTTTTTCGATCTACGTGGTGGGAATTTGATATTTTTGTATCTGTATGCCAAACTTGATTTTTGTACCTTTTTTTTTTTTTTGCATTTTTATTTCATTACCGACCTGTTGATTATCATTCTGACTCACGTTTAATCTCAAAAAAGTAATTTGATTATAGAAAGTGATGTCATAAAGGCTTTTTAAAAAAGAAATCTGTGATGATCTGCATCATCTTCAAGACAAAGTGTATAGTAAGGAACCTCGTCTGGTAAGATTTCAACTATCAGCAGAGAAATTCTCCAGAATAAATAACATTTGAGGAGAATGTGGCGAGCCAAATCCAGAATAAATGCGATAATTTATAAATTTGGTGTCACGTCATGCCCTCTAAGCCCTTCAGTTTGGTTTATGATCACCGTGGATGAATGTATCTTTGGGGCTGATTCAGAGAACCCCGTGCTTATGGAGCCGGGCTTGAATCAGCACAGTCTGTGTTTGTGTGTACGTGTGTCAGTCATCTCAACGGTGGAACTGCCAGTGCAGCCGATGAATGAATACACCGGCTCCATATTTCACTTTTTTATTTGGAGCTGCTCACAGTGGCCATGTTGTTTTTGTGAGCGCTCAGGAACAATGAATTATTTCAGGTGGCAATCTGAAGCTGGCAGAGCGGGTGACAGCCAGACGGACGTCTACTATGGGGGTCCGAGGGAGGGCAGGGGAGAGGGGGGAGGGAAGAGGAGATAAAGAAAAAAAAAGGAAAACTGGAAAGTGGGGAAGAGAGAGAGAGAGAGAGAGAGAGAGAGAGAGAGAGAGAAAGAGGGAGCCAGGCGGTGGTGGAGTGCTGCCAGCCGTCTGTGTGGTCCACGCTTTCCAGCCTGGAGGAAGCAAGCCAAGGAATGGAGGAGTGCACGCACACACGCACGCCAGTTCCCATAGGCCGCACATATACTGAACGCAAAAACACATTAGATATGCGTGTGCAACACTGAACGCAGTTTAATAAGCACACATGCATTTTGTCTTGTCGTTTCCAGACGGTCTCCGCCTGCACCTCTCTGCTTGCATTAAAGCGCTTTTCTGTAGAACACAGAAGATCAAACCCCTCTGGACCCCCTTCATCTTTATCTCTCTTAATCATTCACGTTCAGCTCTTCTCTCTCTTTCTCTCTCGCTCTAGTCTGCTGTCACTGAGTGATTTTGTGTTTGGTGCTGCGGAGTCTTGGCACCTCTTCAAGGAAATTCATAAGCCGTTCAACTGACTGACTGCCTCTGGAAAAGCCTGAAGTCTTTTTATTCCTCCCTTCCGTCATTCCTCTTCCTCCTGATGTTCAGCCGGGTTTTATTTGTCCGGCTCCCATTGTTAAAATCTGCTTTGGGTAAAGCAGGAGTGTGGCTGCTTTGGTTCTTTTCAACTTGTAAGAAAGGCTGAAATCCTCCTTAAATACCCGGATGCTGAGCAAAATGTTATTTTAAAACAGGCTTGTAGAGGCATGATAATAACCTCTAAGAATCACCTAAAAGAGGCCATATTTCTGTGAATAACTCAAAGACAAAGACACTAGATGCAGTTGTGGACGTTAACTAGCATCTGAATGGCTAATGCTAATAGCTAAGCTAATAGCACCTCAGAACTGCAGTAGCAGCATGTGCACGCTAACAGATGATAGGGTTGAAGGTTTGCTTATCCAATGTGTTCCTGATGTAACCCCTAAAGGTCAGAGGCTATAACCGTGATAAACTGATGTAGTTACAATGAGGACAGAACATGCTAGACTTATACTTAGATTTGTACCTAGCATGTCTGGAAAACCTCCTACCGATTTTAAGTCATGCATTTATATAGCGCTTTTCCATCTGCATCAGACGCTCAAAGTACTTTACAATAATGCCTCACATTCACCCTGATGTCATGGTGTTGCCATACAAGGCGCCCACTACACACTGAGAGCAAATAGGGGATTAAGGACCTTGCCCAAGGGCCCTTAGTAATTTTCCAGTTGGGTTGGGACTTGAACCAAGGATCTTCTGGTCTCAAGCCCAGCGCTTAACCACGAGACCTCCCCCTCACCTATGGGGGGGGGGTGATGGTCTCAATGTTTTGGGCTTTGTGGAAATGCAAGGGATTACCAAAGGTGGGGAAAAAATCCCTTTGGAAAATCTTGAAAATGCTATCATGGTTAAAACAAGACCACGACACAATGCTGGTATCCTTCTGGACTTTCTAAGGCTTTCTAAATGTAGCAATGTAAAATCCAGATTTAAATAAGCTCCAACTGGCTCTCACTGGCTTCCTGTCCCAGTGAGATCAGATTTTAAGGTTCTGCTACTAACCTATAAAATTATTCATGGACTGGCACCCTCCTACCTAGCTGACCTAATTAAACCTTATGTACCGGCCCGGGGTTTATGTTCTCAGGGTGCAGGACTACTTTGTGTCCCTAGGGTGAATAAGAAGTCTGCGGGTCACAGAGGTTTCTTTTATCGTGCCCCTATTCTGTGGAATGATCTCCCTGCGTCAATAAAACAGTCAGATTCTGTGGAGAATTTCAAGTCCAGACTTAAGACGCACTTATTTTCCCTTTCATATGGCTAGCATACCGGTGCAGTTTTGCTTTACGCTTTTTACTCTTTTAATTCATTTATTAGTAACTGGAGCGGGCCGCGGCCTCAACTTTACCTAAATTCTGGGTCTTTTAGTGAAGTTTAGGGCTAGTGGCTGGCGATCACCTTAGTATTTCTTCTGTTTTTCTTGTTGTTTAATGCTGGCAAATTCTACCATATTTTTTGTCTTTCTGATGCCTGATTCTGTTTTTTTTTCTCTATTTAAGATGCAGCTCCATCCAGAGATGGGAGTTGTATTTGTGTTGGCGACCCTCCTGTCCTGTGCGCCAATAGCATTTCTTGTATATTCGTCCATGAATTGTTCTGTGAATTGTTCTGTAATTTATGTTTGTAGTATGGCCCAAGCAGAGGGTCACCCCTTTGAGTCTGGTCTGCTTGAGGTTTCTTCCTCAGAGGGAGTTTTTCCTTACCATTGTTGCTCTGGGGGTTGGTAAGGTTAGACCTTATCTGTGTGAAGCGCTTTGAGGCAACTCTGTTGTGATTTGGTGCTATATAAATGAAAATAAATTAAAAAATTAAATTGAAATTGAAATAAGTTCAAACTGGCTGTGGTTGACCCGGTGGACCACTGGATTCATGAGCGAGGTCTGAAGTTCAAACCCCTCCAGAAACCACCAATATTGTTTGTTACACAAAGCATAGCAACTTTTTCCAACTCTTGGCATTCCGAGATGCATATCCGTGAAAGTGAGAATGGATTTTTATGTTGGGGGCCACATGAGAAATTGGAAATGCAAAAATTTACCAGCGCAATCTAGTGAATCAGGTGTAGTTGGTATCTTTGTGAAAGGGGCACCGCCAGGGATTTTGGGCCCCATGAAAAGAAATCTTACTGGGCTCCTCCCATATTATTTTTTCAGTATTATAATTGTATTAGGGGCCTCTCTGGGCCCCTGTCAATCAATCCTTCTCCTTATTCTCCCCTTTTCTCCCCCAGAGCAATAGGGGTTGCTCTAACACTGGCACATATCATAGCAGGAGGTCACCAAACAGGGGTTGGTAAGGTTGGACCTTACCTGTGTGAAGTGCCTTGAGGCAACGCTGTTGTGATTTGGCGCTATATAAAGGAAATAAATTGAAATTGAAATTGATAGAACAAAACTCAACAAGCTAGCTATATGCTAATTAGTCAAGCTAGGATACATTATCAGTTGTGGCAACCATCACCTCCACAGGGATCCACTCCATGACATCAAATTATTGGAATGTCTCCACCTGTTCAGTGGCAGTAAGTGTTTTTAGTTTTCTGCGTGGCATTACCTCATATAGCCAGTTAGCCTGTGATGGCGTTTGCATTTGAAATCAATAGTGCACCAAGTAAAGTCATTTTTGTTCATTTTATTAAAAGGTAAACAGCAAAGCATCTAAAAAGGAAGTGTATGGTTGAAAAATGTCAGCGCTCACCTTTAAACAGAATGAGGCAGGGATGGCTGAATTGTAACAAGTCACTAGGGGGAGCTATAAACATTTTTTGCTTCACTTTTGATGAGCTGTTCTTAAGTCCATTTTACAGCAATGCACATTCTGTGGGTGCACAGTGCCCAGTGTGAATACAGTTACTTAACTATCAGAGTGATTATGAGGCTTTGCATGTGGATGTGTGCAGGATGGAGAAATGCATTATGGGTAGTAAGTATATAACTGTGTGATCGAAGTCACAGCAGACTCTGGCTTGGCAGACAGGTCTCCTGAACCACAAATACTGTCTACAGACCTCAAAGTAATCAGGGTCTCATCACCAGACTTGTTAACACTCTGACCAAAACCAACCAAAACACGACCCTGTCCTCAAGTCCAGAACCCCCAACCCCAGCAGCTTGAAACGCAAGTGGTGAGACCAGAGACAGGCCTGACCGCCAACCTCCACCACCGAGACACACGTCGCAAACACTCACTTACACAACTCAGCGCATAACCACTGCAGTACACCGCAAGCTGACGCCATAATAGATTTTGTCACCTCCTGTGTTTGTCTGCCATCAATTAACGATAATGAGAATAGCGGGTTTGGACAGAAAGCCTTGTATATTCTGTTATTATGGCTCAGCTATTATCACTCAGGAAGTTTGTCTCAGCTCGCCGCAGCCACCGTCAGCAGCAGCTGAAAGGAGACAGAACCACCTATAAAAGCACACTAGTTGAAGAAACCACTCCCTGTCTATTAGCTCAAAATGGCATTTAATGAGGCCTATTAGCGCCGCTCCAAATCAGCACTGTGGCTGCACTTGGCTAATGACACCAATAACACAATCTTTCTCCAAAACACGTCACGTGGGTCGGCGCGCACACAAACACAGACTGTATCCAGATTTGTGCCCATATGTAATCATACCTCCGTGAGCAAACAGGCATGTACACGCTTGATGTACAAACACGCGCGCTGACTTAGCGGAGCGGCGGCAAACCACAGGCTAACCAAAAGCTGTCAACTGATTAAGCACAATGGGAGCCGCAGAAACCGAGTTAGCCTCCTGCTAATAACACAGCGGCCAGAGAGACCTGACTAACCGCTTAGAATACCCGCACTCGCGGAAGGGAAGCCTCCAAGGAAAATCAGACCACAGATCTTTAAAGCAGGCCTCATTGATATTCGTCACCCCGACTGTGCAATTAATTTGCAAAAGCAGAGTGACACAGTTCAAAGATACAAGTCTGAATTGTTCAAGGGTGGTCTCACCCCCCCCCCACCCTCTGATAGTGGATGTGGGGGGGAAATGACACTCATTAGGAATTAAGAAGACTCATATGATGACCATAAGGCTCGTCAAACACAAAATGAGACGACTGCAACTGATAAAGACACAAACAAGGAGTAAAACGTCCAATAAAACCAGCAAAAGTGACCCCCACCACCCCATGGACAAAACACAGTTATGCTTACAAAAAACAACACCAGTAGCATCATTCAATCGGGGATTCCAGCAAAATGTGTTTCAAGGCAAACGGAGGCTTTCAACAAATTAATAGCAACAATTAAAATCAGAATGCAGATAAAACCTTTAAAAAGGAAGATTTCAGACCACAGAAGTTTCAAGATTTCTTCAACATTCTAATTTCAGCATCTACAAGAAAACCATGGGGATGTTACACCTCCCCCCCAGTTGGGAACCTGGCAGAACCTGTGAGCTAGAGCTCAAAGTTGGTTTCCCCAACTCGGGAATGAACCTGATCCTGCACCAGTTGAGAAAATGATAGAGTCTTACTCAAACGCCCAAACTTCAGCCTCTCCTCCACAAAGTTGGGAAATCATAAGGATCTCAGCCTCCCCCCCAATTGAGCAACAGGCTGGATCTGTCAGCTCAGGCTCAAGTGTTCAAACCTCACTCCTCCAGTTGAGAAGGTAAGGCAACCTTTGGGAAATCTAGATAGGTTCTATAAGATCAGCTGCTCCAATTGAGAAAATGGAGGAAAATCAGCTCCCCCAAGTTGAAAATCCTCCAAAGCCTTTCCTGAAGAGGTCTGAATACCTTCATCTCTAGACCATGCTGGAATACACTGTTATTGTCAAGCTATTCTACAGAAACAGGCTGAGGGCCACACAGTGCCACTCAGACCTCGACAGCCTCGCTGTTCTTTTTCCTTGAACTCTTCCCTGCAGCCAGCCACCCCCCGCAGGCCTCCTCCCTGGCCTCCTAATTACCCGAGCGTTTAACACAAAATGGAGCTGTAATGGCCAACAAAGCCCCCATGTGTCAATGAAGCGTTCACAGATAGAATCACAGTTTGGAGACGAGCGGCGCTGAGACCTGGAGGACGGAGGCGCGGTTGAGAGGCCACATGTGTGTTTTGCCACCCTCCGACCTGGGCTTAATGACCCCTGAGAGGGAGACGTGTTCTGGCCATCATTTCTGGGTAAATTACACCACCGCTGCAATTGTGACCACTTAAGAGAAAACTAAAGCAGTTCAGAGGTTACAGATTCTTTATTGCTCAAATTACTGTCTGAAGACTGTAGCGCTGACAAGCAAAGGAGGAAAAGAACCAAGAAGACTTCTCCTTGCCGAGGTGCCAAATAAAGAGAGAATGGATACTTTTTAAAACGAAGGCTTGTGAGTCAACCTTACATCACACGTGCCCGGGTTTCCAGTAAGGCACACTGGACACGCTGAGTGCAAGCGAAGCTTTTCTAAACAAATTCTGACTCCCAACTGCTCGTTACCAAATAACAGGACTTGTTTGAAAGTCATCTGACGGGGGACAGCAGATGCACAGGAAATGCTTTTGATCGCGGCCCAAGCGAGAGCGATACAGAGGGGAAGAGGATGTGATTGTAACTGCATGTGTGTGATTGAGGACAAGCGATGGCCTTTGTTTCTACATGTGAACGCAGCATGTGAACGTGCGTGCGGCACTTTTTTTTTGGCACTGCCTGCAGAGAATGACGGTGGCACTAATCCGACTGTCTCCAGGCTCCGCGGTGTCTCTGTACGTCCTGGTGCCATATGTGACGAGGCAGGCGGGTGGAGGGTTGTTTGTGATGTGATATTGTTCATTGAGACGCCATGAGATGAGAATATGTTTTTTTTTATGAATCCGGAGGAGGGTTTGTGAAACAGCTGCATGCCAGACCAGTTGGCACTGACTGCTATAGTAAAGTTTTTTTCCCCTCAGTTGTTTTTATATGTCCCATTAAAAGGAGCTGATGCTAGCACTCTGCTACCCAGTGTACTCTCGCAGTCAAATTCTGTCTCATTTTTTATTTCTCTGAAAATATCACAAGTTGCTGAGGTATTCTCTAAGAAGCTACTTCAATTAACCTTTGATAAACATAAAAACAGGGCCCTTAAAAGTTTGCCACCTGAACATAAAATAAACTCATCACACCTACTACGAGCATGGACTCCATTTAGACTCATTTTTACATCAGAAAGCAGCCACAAGATGGCGCTTTAGCTTTTACAAGAACTGGATGGGGCATTGGGAAAACTTGTCTCACATATCTCAGAAAATTAAGGAAATTAATTGTTTGTTGCCCATTCAGTTGTTTTCTATGTTGCTAGAAACTAACAAACTTTGATAAACAATTTTTAAAAAATACGGGAAGCAAGAGGTTAGTGCACTTGCATGCAAAACAGAAGGTTCCCGGTTGAAGGCCACATGTGTCCCACTTTCTATGTACATCTGGAGTTGTGTCAGGAAGGGCATCTGGCACAAACCTTGTGCCCAATCAAGCGGATCCATATTGACAACCCCATGAATAAAGGGGGAAGCCAAAAGATGTTAGCATATTTTCCAGAGTAGAAGTTGCACCGGAGTATAAGTCACGCCTTTTTTTTTTTTTTTTGCATTATCAATTCATTAATTTGGGATTTTTGCGCATTGTTGAAGTGTACTTCTTATTATTGCCATTGGATTTTATTTTGTTTAATGCTTTGATTTCTATGAAAATCCGATATAAATAGTTACTGTAACTATTATTTTTATGAATAACAATTCATGATTTTTTGGTATATAAGTTATATAAGACGCAGCCCCCCCCCCAAAAAAAAACAAAAACAAAAACACTACTTATACTCCAGAAGATAAAGTACTTACTTACTTTAAAAAACACACACACAAAATTGCAAAAGCATAAACCCTGCACAACTCTATTCAGACCCAATTTCAATTCAATGAAACCACCACAAGTTGGCAGCATAGTCTTTGGAAAACATAGATGGATTTTCAAGAAACTACGCATGCGTTTGTAAAAATAAGAAATAACTGCATAAGACATTTGTCTATGTTGTTGTTTTCTACTCCTTGATAAGCTAATTTAACCTTTGAGGAATCCTGAGGTATGGCACACAGACCTAAATGAACTACTGTGCACTTATGAGCGTGGACCCCGTTGACACTCATTTTAAGTTCAATGCAACCACCACAGGAGGGTGCTATAACCTTTGGAATAAATGCAGAGATTCTCCAGAAAAACTGCAGACACATATTTGCAAAAATTAGGACTAAACAACCCTAAAAATCTGTCTGTTCCTTTGCTGAACCACTTTACGAGACTTTAAACAGATCAATAAAAGGTGCAAGTAATTTTCACTTCAGTGAAATCACCACAGAAGAGCATGAAAGGCTTTAGAATGTGGAGATAGAAAATTAGAAAATGATGATACAGGAGCGTTCCAGTCCATTTGGTGAATCAGCGAACAGAGATGCAAAACATTCCACTGATATTAAATGTACTTCGATAAACCAGATGTAAAAGCCACAATGTCAGCATTTACAAAGATTTACTGTAGAATTTCAGGGGATTCAGCAATGCTCATCTGAAGGGAAGAAATCTTTCACTGCTGTTCACTTGGATGTGAAAGACTGCAGTTAGCTTAGCTAGCTAGCTAGCTAGCAGTAGTGGATTAGCAGAAGGCGGTTGCTGTGACTCAGCATATTGAACAAAACATTTCATCACATAAGATTTCAGTGTTACAGTTTGGGTTTTTGTGTGTTAATATTTATTGAGTTTTTGTAGAATGGTGTCAAAAATACAATGAGACATCTGATTAGCAGCGTTGAAGCTTTTCCGGGTATAGCGTGATAATTACTAATTTTTCTCTACTGGTCGCCATTTGGGATGGACAACTATTTTTGTCATTCTTTGCTTCAACTTTCTTCATCTTTACTGCCCCAGGCAACTCACATGATCAACCACACGGGTGACAGCGTGTGCTACACGTGCAATATTTTATGTGCATGAATTTGTACTCACTCCTGGGCTCACGTGGTCCATCCACGGTGACCTTTATGGCTCGGTGGTAAGTGGCCACTTGTGGTGGGTTGGTGAATACTGTAATTGTCAGGGTGAAGCTCTTGCCTGTGGTGACATCAAAAAACATCAAATGGCACACCATCTAGAGAGACAATGACCTGCATTCATAATCATCCCCAAGTCACAAGTGTGGCTGTGATCACAAAATAACACAAACTAGGGGGGAAAGAGGGCCTTTAAGAGGATTAAAAACAGGTTTTTTTTTTAGCTTTTGACTGAAGGAGACAGTATCCACTTATCCAAAACTTCTCCACGTCTAACACAGCATGAGTGGGCGAAAAGCATGTTAATAGTCACTTCCTTTCTTGATAATCCCCAGCAGTTGCTGCCTTGGGGTTGAGCATGAGTATGTGTCTGTGTATATCTTCCTATGTGCATGCAAAAGGAATGCAATGAATCAGAGCGCAGCCGCTAAGTCAGCAGCAGTGCTAACGTCTGAGGTATGCAGACGCATCACGTAACCATGGCGATGTGTGGGAGAAACAGGAAGCGGGGGGCAGGTTGCTGCAGCTGTCTGTTCTGTCGCGGCCACCTCCCCGTGTGCGTGTCCGCCCTGCTTCCGCTTGATGTAAACACACCTTTGAAAGCAGCAGTGGGATTTGAAGATACCATCACAGATCCAACAGGTGTCCTACATACCTGGTGTGAGGCGAATGTGGGAGAACCAGCGATCTACGATAATGCCTGATACTTCATGTTTTAGATCCCTGCATTTGATACCTGTGATCTACCTAATTTAGTCTTACAGTTGTATAACTGACATATAGAACGTCTATACTAATACCTCATCTATATTGTTCTTTAGGCACCTCAAGGGGTACCGGCCATTTGAACGACAATGACTGGCACATTTTCTGTTGCTTTAAATCTATGGGCTTTAATTCTTTAAATCTTGCTTTAAATCTCGTATGTTGGCCTCCACTTTATTCATCCTGGAGAGGACAGGTATAATCTGGCTGGTTAGTCTAAGAGAAGAAGCAAGTCCAGTATTGGCCCTAAGCCCTCTGGGTGCCAGTGGACTCTGTAGCGTGAGACTAATGGGAGTCTACGCCTTCCAATGGATGGTACTCTAGTCCATTGCAGGTTACTTCCCCTGCCAAGGCAGGTACCTTTTTAAAACATGGTTGACAGGGACAATGCAGATGAAATGTCTAGTCTAAGAACATAGAGTGGTAGCATGACCAAGAAATGAACACAGGTCTACATATTGGTTGCCCAACTCCTTATCGTACTGAGCAACCTGCTTAGTATTCTTAGTCTGAACATCACAAGGACAATGAGACAACAGATAAGATGTTTACTAAGCTTTTTGTATTTACTGCCCAATACAAACATAATCAGTGTTTGTACAGTGGCAGATTTTGGATCTTTGCCTGTGTACGTCACCATAATGGATTCACAATGAAGTAATCAAGATGTAAATGTAGTGTTGACGTTCAGCTTTAATTCAAGGGGTTGGACAAAAAAATATTGCATGAATCATTTCAGAGTTACAGTCGTTTTTATACACAGTCCCTCCATTTTCAGAAGCCGTGGCAAATTAAGCCGAAAAAAAGTTCTGGAGTTGATTCCAAGTGCTGAATTTGCAATTGGTAGCTGGTCACTGAAACTCTCATTACAAGGTCAAAAGGGGTGTTGATACAAGTGAAATAAAATTTAAAAAAAATTAAACCTATCAGACAGAAAGCAGAAACTTTAGGGGTGGTCCAATCAATCATTTGGTGCATTCTTAAAAAGAAGGAATGCACTGGTAGGCTAAGCAACACCAAAAGGCATAGAAGACCAAGACCCCTAACATGGATAATAGCAGAATTCTTTTCCTTGGTGAAGGAAAAGCCACTTTATAACATGTCACCAAGTCAAGAACACTCTTGAAGTAGACATGTCTTTGCCAAAGTCTACTGTCAAGAGACACGTTCATCATGGAAAATACAGACACTCAAGAACAGGAAGGCAAGATTAGACATTGCCAGCAAACATCTAAAGAAGCCTGCCCAGTTCTGGAACAAGATTCTTTGGATAGATGAATCCAAGATTAACTTGTAGCAGAATGATGGGAAGAATATGGAGAAGGAAAGGAACAGCTCATGAGCCAATGTATACCACATCATTTGTCAAACATTTTGGAAGCAACGTTATGGTATGGGCACGTATGGCTGTCTAAGGAACTGGATCACCGGTGTTTATTGATGATGTGACTGCTGATGGAAGTAGCATAATGAATTCTGGGGTGTATAGGTCTATACTATCTGCCCAAATGCTGCCAAACTGATAGGACGGTGGCTTGTAGTGCAGATGGATAATGGCCTGAAATATACTTCCAATGCAACCCAAGAGCTTCTCAAGGGAAAGAAACAGAATGTTCTTTCGTGGCCATGTTACACCTGACCTCAATCCAATGGAGCGTTTCACTAAGAGAAAAATTAGGGCAGAAAGACGCGCAAACAAGTTGCAACCGAAGGAGGCTACAGAAAAGCCTGGCAAAGTATCTTAAGTGAAGAAACATCATTCGGTGATGTTCATGGCTTCAGGACTTCAGGAAGTTATTGACTGCAAAGGATTTTAATTCAAGCATTAACAACAATTATGTCTTAATGACATTAGCTTGTCCAATTACTGTTAGCCTCTGAACATGGACTGTGCATATAAATGGCTGTAATTTTTTAAAAGTTATTGTCATATTTTGAACAAACCCTTTGAATTAAAGCTGAACATCTACATATATATTCACCGGCCACTTTATTAGGTACACCTATTATTTGTTAACACAAATAAAAAATCAGCCAATCACATGGCATCAACTCATTGAATTTAGGGATCTAGAGGTGGTGAAGACGACTTGCTGAAGTTCAAACTGAGCATCGGGATGGGGAAGAAAGGGGATTTAAGTGACTTGTAGTGTGGTTGTTGGTGCCAGATGGGCTGGTCTGAGTATTTCAGAAACTGCTGATCGATTGGGATTTTCATGCACAACCATCTCTAAGGTTTACAGAGAATGGTCCAAAAAAGAGAAGATATCCAGTGAGCAGCAGTTTTGTGAATGAAAATGCCTTGTTGATGTCAGAGGAGAATGGGCAGACTGGTTCAGTTAGTGACTGTGGTGATGCCATCATGTCATTATGGACCAACATTGCTGAGGAATGTTTCCAACACCTTCTTGAATCTACGCCATGAAGAATTAAGGCAGTTCTGAAGGCAAAAGGGGGTCCAACGTGGTACTAGCAAGGTGTACCTAATAAAGTGCCTGGTGATTGTACATCATATCTTGAATGCATCATTTCAAGTCCACTGTAGTGGTGGACAGAGGCAGCAGATCTATCTAATGTCCATCCATCCATCCATCCATCCATCCATCCATCCATCCATCCATCCATCCATCCATCCATCCATCCATCCATCACTGTATTCCAAAGCCAGCTACTAATACAGCTACAAGAAACCATGTTAATGCATTTTAAAATTAAGACCATTTTTAATATTTTTACATGGGTTTCAAAGCATGTATTTTATTATTCCCATGGGTGAAATAGCTACAGCAGTAAAATATTGTAAACTATTTTTAATCTGTATGAATTACAGGCAATCTGGAGTAAAACACTCCACACCAATCAGAACAGACAGCTTTAGAATGGTTTTAAGACACTTACTGTAAATGTGATGTAAAGTATAGAGGAAGGATGACGTGGACCTGTTGCTAGGGAGATAATGTGCGTCCTTTCGCTGTGACACAGAATCTAGTGACAGGAAGTGACATGGGAGCCAGGGGAGATCAGACTACGACGTGACTGAAATCAATACCGTTCAGTCACAAGCAGAACGAGCTGATAGGATGTTAGATAGGTAAAAGCCGTGCACAGAGAGCTGGATGAGGATTGACCGAAATGGTACCACGTGATGATGAGAGTACTGGTATCCCAGGGAAACTGGATCATCTTGGTAACATCATTAGACATGTATTGTTCAAGACTGCTTGGACAGTATGACTACATTTTTTTGGTAATTTGTCTATCAGAGCAACAATAAATAAAATCTGAACATACTAACATCTCCAAATTCAAACTTTGCCCTCCAGTGAAATTACTTTTAATTCTTTGTTGACTAGTCTCCAACCCATCACATCACATGACTTATGCCTCTCATGTGTTGGTTGTTAAAAACTTCTAACAGATTTTAAAGATACAGCTTTACATTTGTTGGCAAAAGCTGCCAGTTAAAGTTTTCCATGGGATTAAAGTGGTTTAAAACTTTCATGTTTTATATAGTTTATTCCAGTTTCAGTCGCACTGGAACATGTCTGAACAGCACTTTAAACTTGCCTAACTGTGGTGTAAAACAGTGTAAATGCAGCTAAATTTCTTATTAAATTACTTTATGTCTAGTCTAAACAAGTTTTCCAAAGGTCTAGAATTGTATAAATAAGTTTAACTCCACCTAAAGATTCTTAAATTAACTTTAAACCAGTCGATCCTTTCAGTGTAGCGTTGTTTAAACCCAGTGCAAATTAGTTTATTTCTAATTTATTCTATTCACGTACACAATACTCCTGTTTTTCTTTGGGTGACAGTGGTTTAAAATCAGCTAATATGTTGTTTAAACAAATGTAAAAGTCCTTGAAAAATGTCTTAACAGCATTTGAAATTAATCTATTTGTGGTGTAAAGTTTAAATACAGCAAAAACTATATAAATGCCAGTTTAATATACAGTCTAAACACATTTTCCACTGGTCTACAGTTTGATAAACAGGTTTAAACCACAACTAAAGAGGGTTAACTGAACTTTAAACCAGTCTATCCTTTGTGTAGACTTGTTTACACCCAGTTGAAATCAGTTTATTTGTCATTTAGCTGATTAAAATACAGATTCATCTTATTTTTCTTTGGGTAAGATACTTATCTGCATTGTGCCAGTCCACCCAGCTGAAAATGGGTACCAGCATTTTCTGGGGAAGTAAACTGAGATGGATTGATGCCCCATCCAGTGGGAGTCACAGAACTGTAGACTTATTTGCTACACACTGTGGTATCCGGAGATAAGCCCCGGCCTGACAGACCTCATGGTCCATACAGAACTTACTTAATCATTTGGGTGGCAGAAGTTTAAAATCACTTAATATTTTCTTTAAACTGGTTTAAATCCCACTTTTATGTACAGTATCTTAAATGAACTTTAACACTTTCTACACTAGGCATCTAACTGTTCAAACCATACTAAAGCAAGTTTAAACAGTTTCATCATTGGTTAATTCAGAGACAAAGAGCTAAAACAATACCTAGTTTGGGAGCCATTTAAAGTGCTTTAAGTGAATTTCAAGCCAGGCTGTCCTTATTGTTGTTGCATACTTTCAAAACAGTTTAAACATTATCAATAATGTGGCTGCTTTATGGCATTTTAGTAATGCATCACTTAAAGACAGTAACAATTAAAATAATGTCTGCTTTACAACTTATTTAAATCAATTAAAAAGAATTAAAACCATCTCCTTAAAACAGTTTTTAAGACAAAAAAAAAACAAAAACAAAAAAAAAAACAAATTCACCTTTAGTGAACCAAATTAAACATGGCTTAAATGAAAAGTATTTAAAATGTCTAAAAAGCACTTTCCATTTGATCCTTATTGGTAAAGAACAGTTTAAAATCCCTTTTAAATGTAACCTTTTTTTTTTATTTAGCCATATTAAAGGCAGTTTAACAACAAACTGAGCTAAAATATACCTCGCTTGCTTTGTCATGACATCACTTCTGCCAACTTTAAATTTTAAAGTCCTTTTCTACTGTAATTCAACAATAGACTAGCAGAGGATTTGCTTAATGGGCCAGTGGCCCCATCAGCTTTTGTTTAGCCATGGCAACAGACATATTTTGTGAAAAATATGTGAGAAATGATAAAGGACCAAGGGCCATCTGATCACAAGCACACCTCTCTATGTTCCAGACCACTTGTACTAATTTTTATGAGGTTTATTTATTTATTGGGACAAAAAACAAACAAACAAAGAAACAAAAACCTTTTTGGCCAAAAAACAGGCAGCGTGCTTATTCTTTGCTCAAACTGGGATTAAATGTGGTGCCAAATGTTATATATTTTTATTTGTTTATTCAATAAATGTAATTTTTATAGTAGATTTTTTTTTTTTTTTTTTACATATTTAGCAACATGGCAAAAGTTAATCCAAGTTTTACATTATGAAACCTGGAATTTTTTTGAATTTTTGAAAGGTTTTCTGACAGTTGGTCCAAAGTAAAATAAGTAAAACACCCAAAGGTCATAGAGTGATAATGAGATTATTTTAGTAACATGAATGCAAATGACACAAAATGTCATTTCGGCGATGGCAAGCATTCTGGGAATGCATTTGAACTAATTAATGAGTGCCACTGCATGGTTCCCTGACATCCTGAGGATATGTGCAGAGTGTTCAGCCCCGAGGCAGCAACCCCACCCGGTGTGTTTATCAGCCTGAGCTGAGCCGGGTCACGTCAGGTGAAGGTTACACTGTGCGATGAAAGGAAGAGATAGAAAAAAAACCGACGCTTTGCAGAAACAAACTTCTGACGCTTTCCAATTGGCCCTCATGGAGCAACGATTTCTCACATGGATTTTGAGATAATCGTGCAGAGTGAGTGGGAGCATTGTGACTCGAGGAGACGGGGAGTGGGATTTTATCTGCAGAGCTCATTATGTGGTTGGCGCATCGAGAAGACGACCACTAATCTCCTGAAGAGGCCTTACCTCGACCGCTGCGGCCCACGAAGCGAAGGTCGTTAAAGCGTGCCACCTGATTCTTCATCACACCTGAGGCATTCCGCAGCTCGGCAGAGTAGTTCTCATCATTCCCCGCCATTACCGTGACAACAGTGCCATCCGGTATGTCCCCCAGGGCCACTACCTGTGAGCGGAGCAAAGGTCAAACCATATCAATCAGGAGACTTTTAGGGGGAATTTTACTCACCGTGACCAAAACATACTAAATTGTAGGAAGGTTAAAAATAAATAAACAAATAAATAAAAAATAAAATGCTCAAATATTATGCTCTTACATCCCCAAGTTAACATTACAGCCTTGTTTTACCATCCTGCTGGAATTCCTCAAAAACGATGTTGATAAATGGATTTAATTTCCTGCAGTCGCTCTGCAGCGGACATGGTTGATATTATGACGAATGCGGTTCGAACGGCTTCTCAAATGCAGCCTTTGAGATGAAGCAGTGAGGCCTCGTGTTATCACTTAGACGCCTGGATTCAGATTAAAGAAGGGGGCACAAGCAGGCCCACGGAGCTGCAAAAGTTAAAGAGCTGCTGCAGCAGCATTAATGACAACAGCAATAATAATAATAGTAATGATAAAATCAAAACACACATTTCAATATGTGTCACATTTGGCTGGGAGCCAACACTTCAGCTGTAAATTCCCATTTGGCCTCTTTGATCCATCCTGGAAATAATCTCTGTACTTTACAGGCCTGTTTTTTTTCCTCGAGACATAGAAGCAAAATGATCAAACCAGTAAAACAAAAAAGGCCGACAGAGGCCTATAATTTGTACAAACCACAAGTCTTTAAAGCACATCAAATTATATAGCTTAAATATTTAGATTTCTGCATGTGAAATGATTAATGTAAAGTGTAATTATGATAATTTAGAAAGCTATAATTATTACAGCAGTTGCAACACTCTTTAATGCATTTTCATATAAAATAATGATTTAAAAGTGACAATTTTGATGAATCACCTTGACTACAATTTTTTTCTGATATTTTCCACTGAATGGGATGAATGTATATGAAGTCCCACTAGAAAAGAAGATTTTAAATTTTCTTTTGCAGCGTTTTATAAAATGTGGGGGGAAAACACTTTTTAAAAATATTCTTACAATAAATGAAATTATATGATTATCTTTTTGGCTCTTTAGACATGACTTTCCTCTTTGTTAAAGCTTCTGTTTATTTGTTTTCTTGTATATAATTGTTCAGTTTAAAAATAACATTTACAGCATGGTTACGCAATTAAAATTATTTTGAAACATCGAAAAATATTTTTGGATTAATTGTGATTAAGTCGGAAATAAATCCCCCCTCCTCCCCCCGCCCCCCTAAAATCCAAAAGAATATTGAAAGCAGCCCGCATATACAGTCATATGTGTTTGATTAATAAAATCGTGCCTTATTTTGTGAATTTTAACAGCACGTGTCTGCGAGTCGGAGCTTTTACCTTAAAAGCGACCGGGAGCGTCTTGTTGCACCGCCAGTGGGAGGGCAGGACCGAGCAGAGAAAGTTGGGGCTGTCAGTCCGGACCAGTTCAGCCGGATGGTCGGCGATGATCTCGGCCATGCTGCGGTTTTCGTGCGGGCGCAGCCTCGGCACCGCCGCCACCGCGTCCGGCTGTCCGGTTGGAGAGCTCACATCGTTCATCTTCCCTGGAACTGGCTGGAGGCTGTTGGACGGCGGACTGAACCTCCGACTGGCGCTGGGATCTACGGGAATTCGCATCACAACAGGCTGGATTATCAAAAAAGGCAGCAGAGTCTCTCCAGCTCCTCTCTCTCTCTCTCTCTTTCGCTCCGTGCGCCGCCGCTCGCAAACCCGGCGTGCCTGCCAACGGAAAATGAGGCTCGCCGCGTTTCAAAAACTTTTCTTCACTACAGTCTTCGAGGGAAAAAACAACTGCTGTGATGATATTTTACTCTTTTTCGAGCTCGTCGAGGAGGCGCGCCATAACGCGCCGATCTGCGGATATAAATAACACCAAGTCAAAGTCCGTGCGCGTAATCGCTTATACAGCGACGAATAAAAGCAGGACCAGTCGAGCCATATACTCAGAAAGCACCTTTTTGTCTCGCTCTTCCTTTAGTGTAAAGTCAAAGCGCTGCGCTCCAGGTGCGTCATTGAAGTCTTTGTGCCAAAAACTGAAAGGCGCACAGAAAGCCCGCGGGGTATGTGCACACACACGCACAGGCGCGCGCGCGCGCACACAAAACTTTTCAAAGACTTTCAACACTATTTAACAGATATGTAGCCCTATAACTCTTGGAAGGGTTAAAAAAATAATCGGCGGTGAGATGAAGGAGGCGGAAAAACGGTTTTGTAGTCGTAAGTGTGGTTAGGCTTTTGAGGTCGGGGTTTCCCGTGCGCAGGGTTTTGTGGTTTATATAGCTCGAGCTCGCAGCAATTATTGCGCTGATGTGACTCCAACACGTGGTGTCTGGAGTCAGATCCCGTGCGTCTTTAGGTCTGTTCACCGGCGCGCGCGCAAGGACTCGAACCTTTAACGGTCTCACGCTTGTACGTACCGACATGGCAGCGTTCCCGCGTGCACTCCCGTGAATTCGGAGACTTCCCCAATCCATCAGCCGCGATGCGTCGTGACAGATCTGGGGGGTAAAAGGGAGCGTGGCGCACTGCGTAAAGGTGGGACCGAGTGAGTCACCGGAGAGCTGTGACTTTGGTGGAGGAGCAGGAGTAGGGTTTCACTCGGGTATAGGAGAGAGGTGTCGTGCAGGTATGCGCGGATTCTATTGTAACAGATATAAAACACAACCTAAAGTGTCACACATGACCTGAAAATGAGGCTTGAATTTTTCCCCATGCGTAATTACGCACAACGACTTGTCAAATCTCAGACACATAATATTAAACCTGACTTTTATTATGAGTGGGCGATACATTAAAAAAGTGGTCATCACCTAAATCCCAGTCTCATGCGTGCGTCACATTTTCACCAAGTTTTTCATCGCTTGTATTTTCAGTGTCACTGATCAGGCTTGCGCCTTCCGCGCTGCGCGTGTCTACTGTAGAGGGCATCCTCTACCCTCTGTGTGCTCACACAGACTCCACATCTCAGCCCACTCTCATCACCCCACCCCGTCCTCTGCTCTGATTACCCATCAACAGACCCACTGCCGATGAGTCTTTTGAGTGCCACATCACACAAAAACATGTTCAATGCGACTCTGTTTTCCTTTCCCACTGTTCCCAAACAGGCTTCATTGCACGCAGCGCCTCAAAGACAAAGGCCTTTGATACAAAATTAAGGGACTTCTGGGAGGCAAAGCTGTCTGGTTGTTTGGGTCCTGTCATTTTTTTTTAACAATGTGTAGTTGAACAGTGAAGTTTTAATAGCCCTCCATGTTGTTTTATTTTGATATTTTTATGTTGTTGCCATATCTTTAAAATCTGTATTTAACCTACTGGATTTTATTATTATTTTTTTGTTATTATGATTGCTCAGTGACACTTGGGATGTATTTTTTAGCCAACATGTTTAATCCATTTAATTTATCACCATGCAGTGAACTTCAGAAAAGATGCAGAAATATCCAAAAAAAAAAGAAAAAAAAAAAAAGATGGGAAACCGAATGGAAAATCTATTTCGTCTGTCATACTGAAGGGAACGGAGACGTGTCAGAGCAACATTTCATTTTCCATGCGATTAGCAGAGCAAACATAAGATTTATGCAGTCAGATAAGTCAGGGAGTGGGTGTGCAAAATTTCCACAAGTAACTCATTTAAACTACTGCATATTTTGGATTATACTAGATACATAGACAAGTGGCTGTCTAATTTTAGGCCATGCTGGCATCTTTTATAAAAAATAAAATATTCAGAGAGGCTGATCAAGTTACTTGTGAAACCTTCATAATAATAATAATAATAATAATAATAATCTTGGTGCCCTCTGTAGGCAGCAGGACACTGTTTCAATAAAAACAAAACTTTTAATAACAGTGCAAACATTTTTACTATCAGTTCTGGTGCAGGTGCAAAGCTGCAGGAAATCATTTGCAGGGCAAAGGATTTCTTTCCAGATTTTGCCATTGCAGTATCTCAAGCTTTTCGTGACACTTAAACACTGAATATTGTTTGAAGCAAATGTTTCTTTCTCTCTCTGTGTGTGTGCGCTTGTGTATGCTTCATTAATGTTCTGAGCCCCAAAAATAGGTTTCTGAAGCTTTTTTAGTTGTTGCTGTTTAGTTTCCAACATTTTAAAACAATTCTTCATTTTCTGAACCCACTGTTTCATAGTGTTTCAAGCATGTCAAACAAATGGATCACTTTCTTATGCACGTTTCATTTAGTGTTTTTAATATTTTCAAAGAGTAAATGATTTTATAAAGCATTTTTTTTTCTTTTAAGCTTTAAAGCATTATAACATAGTGAATCTGAAAGCAAAAGTTTCATTTACTCTGTGGAGCACTTTGAAACAGGATTCCATTGTGGGCAGCTGGTTTATATACTCTGGAATGTTTCAGTGTTGAAGACATTTGTTTCACTGAGTGTTTGAAGCATTTAAAAATAACTACTCATTTTATGATGTTTCATAGAATGTTTCAGTAGATTCAGAAGAGTGGTTCAGTTGGCTCATTTACCATTCAGTGTTTCAAAATAATGAATCGCTGATTGAAACATTTGCTTCACTTGAGTATTGTTCAAAGTATTCTTAAATAGTGAATCAATGGCTGAAGAAATGCGTTAAGTTCACTGTTTCAGGCATTTCAAAACAGTGAATACTTTTAAGAAACCACTGTTTAATATTTCAAACATTTTGAAATGGCAAATAACTTTGGGAAGCATTTTTGTTTAGCATTTCAAGCATTTTGGCATTGTGAAACATGATCTGAAGAAAATGTTTCATTTAACATTTTAAGCAGCTTGAAACACTGAATCATTTCTAAAGCCACTTTCAGATAACATTTCAAGTATTTCAAATATTTTTCTGATGCAAGTGCACCAGTTAGTGCTTTGATCATTTTGAAACAGTGAATCATTTTCTTGAACAAAGCTTTCATTTATTGTTTGAAACATTTTTCAGCAATTGTTTAATAGAGTGGTTGTTCAAATTTACTGAGTGTTTCATAACAATAAATCACTGCCTGAGGCATTTGTTTCACTGGGAATTTCAAGCATTTCAGTGTAATCAATCATTTTCTGACACGTTTCATTTAGTGTTTCAATAGTTTAGTATGAGTGAATTGTATTTTGAAATAATTGTTTGATTTATTGATTCAAGCATCTCGAAATATGAAATAATTTTATGGCACACAATTAATTTACTACAGAGTCTTTCAAAATAACGAATCACTGTCTGAAGGTGTTGTTTATTTTGAGTGCCCTTTCAAGCATTTTGAAATTGTGAATCACTGTCTGAAATGGTGAATTGTTTTGTCTAGCGATTGTCTCAACAACTTCAAAACAATGAACCTGTCTGTACTAACGGCTTTGTTTCTGTTTTTAAAGGTCAGTGCATCCTTGTCTGAGCAACTGGTTAAGTTAAAGATTCAAATGCATTGAAACAGTGAATTGTTAATTTAGATTACAGTTTCAAAAAGACTCGTTTTGCTGTCACAAGAAAATGCTTAAATGCTCAAAAGGAAAAACTCTGCAAACTTTGTGAATGCACTTTAGGAGTATTTATTCTGTGTTCAGACTGAAAAAGGTCAATGTGCAGGAGTCAGAGAGGGCTGAGACAATATATATATATATATATATATATATATATGAAAGCACTGACACGCATCTGGCACCTCGTCATGTGGACGGGAGGGAGGGAAGAGTGATTGAGTTACACTTCCCCTCCGTGTGCCCCAAACAGCAGAAATATGGTTCACATTGTCCAACATTCTCAAAGATCAACTAACAATTCACGGATGGATAAATGTGAATAGTAGTAATTAAATCTGTAATAGTGATAAACATGGCCTTGCAGGAACCGTGGAGCCAGTTATTCCAGCAGAGTTATGTTTCAGTTCCAATAATATCATTTTGTTTTTCACTGCTGAATATATTTGAAATAATGTGGAAAACATCTTAAAAGTCAAATTTAAAATTGGAAGCGGTAGAGCTGTAAGAAATAGTCAAATGAGCCCAGTCAACTAGAACGGCACTCTGATCACACCATTCTGCCAACACTGAGCAATCCTGCCATTTTTACATTGGGGTTAATAACATTTTTGCACGTTTGTTGCCTCATACAGCAGCTTTAGTAACATCACCCCATATGGAGGTATGTTTCACTGTAACACATCGTACTCTGTATTCAGAGCTGCAAAAAAAATTTACATAGTCATATGATGTGATTTTGTTTTGGGATGTACTGAAATTTCACATAACAACATACAAAAGATTCAGTGATGAAATGATGCAGAATGTACTTCCAGATCCCAATCAACACCAAAAACCAAGTTACAAGTTGTACAATTTGTACTACCTTTTACCAAAAAAAAAAAAACTTGTGATGGAGTCTGAGTGGACACTAAATGCATTTTTGTGTTGCACTTGCTCACCGGTTATGTATTTTTTTTTTTTTGCATCTAGTAGGTAGATGTCACCTCCATCTAAGAGAACATGAGCGCCAAAGTTTGTAAAATTTTGTAGAGCTAAGTTATGTTATATAAGTTGTCACAAGTTATACTGAAAAATAAGCTGTTTGGTGTTTGTTTGGCGGCCAGATGTATTTTTGTGTCATATTTACTCAATGGTTGGTTTTATATATATATATATCTCATCAGATGGAACATCAGTACCAAATATTGTATAATTTTGTAGTAGCATTACTTATGAAAGTTATACAAAGTCATACAAAAAATAAAATGAAAAAAAAAAAAAAACTGTCCTGGGTCCACTTTTTGTAACATTTCCTTCCTGTTTGTGTATATTTTTATGTCTACTTAGGTCGTATTCAGTTCCACCAAATAGAACAACAGCATAGAAGATTACACAATTTCATACAACTTCTACAAGTTAAAATTGTTGTACCAAGTTATACAATATACCAAATTCTGCTTTGGGTGTTCATGGATTCCAGGTGTACTTTTGAGTTGCATTGCTCATTGGTTGTATACATTTTTCTATCTATTTAAGTGTTTTAACATTTCCATCAAAGGGAACATCAGTACTGAAACTGAAAATTGCACAATTTCCTCCAGTTAGGTTTTGATTTATACAAGTTTTACCATGTTAAACTCTAAAACAAATTCTGCTTAGGCATTTTTTTTTGTTGTTTTTTTTTTGTTTTTTTTTGACAGGTGCGACCTATACACCAGAAAACCGGGTAACAACCTCTTGGAAAACTTTGCAAATAACTTTATATATACTACTACATATTCGGTAAAATTTTGGGCTCTGATGAATGGAGATGAGGACGAGTGAACCTCCTATTTTCGGCCATGTCGGTATCTTTTAACATGCACAGTGACAAAAAAATAAAAACTCTTGTGAAGCTTTGTTGCTAACTGCAGAATCCTGATGTTTAATTTAGGATGTTTCTTTTCTGGTGTAAAGCACAGTTCTGCATTTGATCTAGCCAGTCATCTTGCAGTAAATACATCACTGTACAACGATACTCTTATTTTTAGGGCCAACTAATCAGTGCTAAATTTAGGTTTTCTGCACTCTGTTATTATTCCATAAGAGACAGCAGTGCCTTGATTTTCCCGGCCGTGACTTCAGCCCTGACAAGCCCGACCCATCAAAGAGTGTTTGTCCCATCTGACTCCGCTTTGCCTCTCTGCTATACATCCAGCATCTGTCTCCCAGCTCCCGGCATCCCGCGCTCTGTCATTCAGAGGTGGGCCGACCCCTGCACGAGTTGAAAATGTGCCGTTTGATGTCCTGGAGATGTGAGAGAAGTCATTAATGTGCCAGAAAACGCTGTTCAATCAAAAATACAACTTCCCCCTCCTTTAGCGTCCTGGGTTTAACCCAGGCCCAAATCAACTTTTGATTAAAAATGAATGGTGGAACGTTGGACTTTTAAGGTATTTGACATGCAGCGTATATTAAGAGATTTAATATAACGTAGCGGTGAATCGGGCGTAAAGCTGCTGCACAGCTGGACCGTCTCTCCCTGCTCTGGTATTATTCATCTACTGTATTACACTGGCTTGGATTCACTGCACAGTAGGAGAAGTCAGTAAGAGTGAAGAAGCACAGTATACCACACTGAACAAGATGTTCCTTTTATGATTTATGGTAATATTGTATTTCTGCTCCCTTTCCCGCTCGCTTTCAATTATTTCGACTGCAGCCGAATCAAAGTCAGCTGATGCTCTTGGCTGACTTTTATCTGCGAGATACCGAGATGTAATACAAGTTGCAGTTCTTGAGCCACGTTGGAATGAATAATACCAACAGAACCACTAATGTGCACGCAGAATTGTCAGCAATCTGAACAATCAGAAGCTCCCTCGTGCATCTTTTAGGTGAGCAAAAGTGTTTGTTTGTTTACAGGTTCCTTAAAAGTCTTCAGCTGATCTTTATGGAAGTTGGTGCCTCGATTGATCTCAACAAGGAAAAACACTTTACATTTTGGTGTTGATTGAGATCTGGATCCAAATTCTAGCTTTATTTTTTCATTATTTGCAACAAGATCGAACTTCTTTTTATTACATCTGTGGCTAATTTGCAATTAAGTACTCAGGCGATGACGATAAAAACCTGGCGTGATAATTGATCTCATCAAGCATAAGAACACTTGCATTTTGGTATTAATCAGGATCCAGATGCAAATTCTGGATCTTTTCTTCTATTTTCTTTTGCTCAGTGAGACATTTTGACATTGGATATGTTCCCATGTTTGGACCAATGCCTCTTGGATGTTTGTATTTTAGTGTTGATGGGGATCTGAATGTGGATTCTTGTTATTTTTTCCTTTAATAGGGAGAGTTGGGACCCAGACAGGGTTTGAGACTGTACTAGATCAATACTAAGATCCAGGCTTTCAGTGACTTCCTGGACTCAGTCATCTGTGTGAAGTGAAAGTGCTGAACGTGTCAAGAGATTTACTTCGAGACAGTCACGTCTTTGGAGTAAAGAAATCGAGAGACACCTGGGAAGAGCTTATGAAGTCATGAGGTTCATGGATGGAGATATTTGGTAATGAAATACCAAATATCCTGTAAAAGTCCTGGCGCTTCCTGTCTTACTGTATGGTGGTGAGACTTGGACACCAACAAGTGACCTAAGGTGTTAACTGGTGGTGTTAGATCTCTTTGCAGGATCCTTGTGCTTGTTAACTATGGTATGACATTTTTTCCATGTGGTGCATTTCTCTAGACACGATCCGACATGCAGTTCCAGTTCCACAGCAACTGGAAAAGGCCAAGGGGGCTTCCAGGTATCACCTGGATGTGGCAGATACTATAAATACCTATTTTTGGAAAGCGGTGATCAACCGGTTATCTGCCAGGGTGGATGCCTTGAAGATCCCAGGATGATCCTGTGGTGTGGTGTCTAGTTAGGCAAACCTAACTAGACATGCAACTCCTCAAACAATTAATACACCAAACTTGAAGGCAACCATACTTGGTACATATCGCATGACTTTTGTACTATACGCCATGTAAGTGCCCTCCTAGTCTGATTCCGTGTCCTTTACATCTCTGTCACTCTCACACAGACGTATAATATAAAAAGCCAGGAGGTCTACATGTTGCCATCACCTCATTAGGAAAGATGATCGGCCATGCAGGGCTCAGTGTTGATGGTAAAACACAGATCACTGGTGCAACAGTTTCAGACGGACTTCCACGTATTTCAAATCAAAAGGCAATCTCAAATAAAAATGTGCACGGGCAACATGACTACATCTCTGTGCCACATACTCTCATCATTCAAGAGGAAAAGTACAGCCTCTTAAGGCGCGGGATTAAGGCTCCATTTCACAGCGGTGCATTTTTCAAGACACTTAATTATAGCTTTCTAGAGGAGGGCTGTGACGAGGCCCAGGCTTTCAGCTCCAACGGGATGTTTCCACATTTGGCAGGACACCAGCTCAGCAGCGAAATACTCCGTCAGCCCACCGGCTTCAGCCAAATCAACCATGAGAGTGGACTTCCAGTCGCAAGGAAGGAGTTAACGGAGCCAACCGGTTAGCCAGGAGCTAGTCAACGACATGCATGGAGAAGGTCATCCTGACCTTATTCCTCCTGATCTCATCCACACAACCTGACTGACTCACATCCACAAACTCATCCCAGATCATGATAAGCCCTTAATGACTGTTTGTCACCGAGGCCGTGACATCATCGTCAACTCACTCGCACTCAACCGTTTTCACGAAGAGTCCTCGGAGTCTAGCGTGTGCTGAAACTCAGGAGAGACAGGACGGGCGCACACGTTGGGTTTGTCTGATATTCTGCTCCCGTCTTGAAATAAATGGCAACATGGAAACAGGGGGAAAGATGGGGGGGTGTTCACCACTTGTGGCAGGAGGGTAGCGGGGCGGGGGGGTACAGAGACAATTTCCTCCCTCCTCTTATTGCTCTGACTGTCTGCCGCCTGCCGCCTTCACGGAGGTCCCTAATTGAGATCACTTGTACTTAAAAATAGGAACAAAAAAAGGAACTTCTGTGGGTTGAGAGATGGAGAGGAGAAAATAAAACGCTAATATGCGACGAAGGGTGCCATTAAAGAATCCCAATGATAGATCTCGACTGGAGCCGAGAGCTGAGACTGTTCCTCTGTCTGCCAGCGAGCCGTCAGACGTCTCACATCACCTGCAGTTGCGCAGCTTTCCGTGGAAAACTGGGCATTTGTACACGTGGATGTCAAGGAGGAGGGTGAAAGTGTCCGGGGGGAAAGGTCAAAAACAAACGGAGGATTGGGTTATTTTTAAATTTTTATAGTGTGTGCATTCCACGGGTTCAACATCTCCAGCAATGTTCCACAAACACCCTCTCCTCAGGCTTCGAATCAAAACAACCGCGTGGCTTCATAAAATGATTTGCTGCTTTGAACTGCTCCAGTGAATCAATTAAACTACAAATTAAAACAAAGATTAAGGGTTTCAAAATTCTTGAAGCAGTAAATTAACCAATTGCTTCATGTAATGAGTCCCATTTTGGAAATGGTTGAAGCAGGAAATGAAGCAATAGCTTCATAAAATCACTCAGTTTGTCAAATGCTCCTAAAAGTCATTTACAATTACTTAAGAAAATGATTAGGTGTTTCATAATCCTTGAGGCAGGAAGTGAACCATTTGCTTCACAAAATGATTCACAGTTTGGAAATGCGTGAAGCAGTGAATGAACCAGTAACTTCATAAAATCATTCACTTACTGTCCAGTGCTCGAAAAACACATTAAAAAAGTACTTAAGAAAATGATTAGATATTTCATAATCCTCGAGGCAGGAAATGAACCATTTGCTTCGCAAAATGATTCACTGCTTTGAAATGAAATGCTCAAAAGAATCAATTAGACAATTACTCAAGTTCAGAATTTAGGGTTACAAAATCCTTGACAGTAAATTAATCAACAGCTTCATGAAATCATTAACTTTCTGAAAAATGTTCAAAAGTACAGAAAATAATTCAGCAAATAATTGTTTCAAAATGAAAAAAAATGCTGATTAAACTAATTGCGTCACAAAACAATCACCTAAACACTAAGTGCTTCACAAATGAATTCATGTTTTTGGAAATGCTTAGAAAAATATAGACCAGTTGCTTCATAAAGTGATTCACCTTTTGCAAATGCTCAAAAAAGAACACAAAATAAAAATATTGTTTCAAAATCACAAATTTCTGAATGAACGAAATATTTCGCAGAATGATTCACTGTCTTAAATGCTTAAAACAGCAAATGATCAACTGCTTTTTATTTTATTTTTATATGTGTAAAAGCTTGAAACAGTGTGCAGAATAATTCAGGTCAAAATCAAAATAATTGTCCCATAATGCATGAAAACACAATGAAAAATGGTTTCAGAAAATGATTCACTCTGAAAATTAACATATTATATTAACTCCTAAAAAAGTTGAAAAAGTTGAAAACAGTAAATGAAACTATTACTCATTGTTTCAAAATCCTTGATACACTAAAGTAAACAATTACTTCATTGTTTCATTGCTTTGACACAGTGAGAACATGAGCCGAATCAATTGCTTCATAAATTATTTTGTCAAAATGCTGAAAACGGTAAATCAAATAATGACGTCACATTTTTTTCAAGTTTAAACCTTAAATTGCTTTAATGCTTCATTGTCTTGAAATGTTTGAAACAGTAAATGGAACAATTACTTCAGAAAATGTCATATTGTTTCCAAACACTTGACAAACCTATGACGGCGATTTCTCCATGACACCATCCCGCCTCCCTCCTGACCCATTTTGTCTTTGTGGCGCTGCGAGAAAATACCTTTAGAATCATGACGGATATTTGGCGGCTCTATTCTATGCAACGTCCGTGTCATTACCTATGCTATTATTAGTCCGTCACTTTAATTCAAGCGCTCTACCAATCAAGTTTTTCCTGGAGCAGCCTTTCCCAACGTATCCCCAAGGTGCGCTAGGTTTCCCTTAAACCCATCTATCACTCAATCACAACTGATGGTGCTATTAATCAAACAATGAGCCTGTTCCTTGGAGACCAGTTTGACGGTTTGGCTCGAAGGAAACGCACCGTATCCAGGAGTGGTACTGGACCTCGTCTGGGAACAGGAACCCTGTAAAGAGCGTTTTTCTTGGACAGAGATCCTCTGTAGGTGCTAAAGACAATACAGACACTTGGGCTAGGCCAACATTCCACTTTACACTTTTTTCTGTCCTCTGTGTATTTCACCGGTCTACTTCCCTTCTGCAAACTAGCCGGATAGTTTCAAAATATTTATAGTACATCAACAAGACATGCTGTTCTCATGTATCCGGGACCGTTTAGCCACTGTGTTCATTATGCGAGGTAAAACTAATACCAGATTTATAGAGGGAGATTTCTCTCTGTTCTCCCTGTCCGTGTAGTAGATTGAGGATGATTTATGCGAGGCGAGGAGGCATAGGCAAGATGTATAGAGTGACTACAGACGGAGGCAAACAGGCAGCAGCCCAGACTAGCGGTCGCAGGGGGGCTATCCGCTAACGCCAGGCTGTTTCCCCTGCTCCCGTTTGTAGCAGGGTGAAGGAAAGGATGATGGCAGGGAGGGCACCGAGACAGAGAAAAGGGCAAATCAGTGTATATTTCTTTCTTTAAAAATAAAAAATAAAAAATCCCCCATTATGAGGGACATTAAAGCCACACATGTGATATGCATCATAATTTAAGTAATTTTGCACCTGACCGTCCATCCATGTGTGATTTCAAGGGTTTTATACCTAACTGGGTGGAATGATTGAGTTTGAGTCAAGGACAAATAGAAACAGTTAAAAGTCAAGGTCACTGGCCAAAGTCAAAAACTGGGCCTAATGCTTTTATTTTGGAATGACTACTTTAAAGAGTTGGTTAAACATGCACGTATGATTATTAAACACTAATATGACACCAAATATCACTTTTCTATTGGTTGCATGACCTTTACCCTTAAGTGACCTTGAATGAGCAGTTTGGAGCCAATATGGATTAAATATAGTGGATGGATTGTTTTATTTAAAGGTAAAGTGGTTCAGTTGTGGACAGAATTGACCAAATGTCAAGATCCCAAAGAGTTATATGTTCGGGTATCACTGAATCACAAATAATTAATTTATATGACTCTGTGTCAAACACGTAAAGCATGCACGTTGTACTCTCTGAGTGCCCCTTTCTGTTAAAGATGGAACACAACTGATTTATTGGAATAAAGCATTCTGATTTTATGTAATAAATCATGTGGGCACTTACTGCCTCCTACTGGTTGTATGAAGGCAGTAACATTTAACAGCCCTTAGTGGTTGTTCAAAGCACCCTCTTTTGTTTTTGCACTGTGTGAGGAAACCCAACAGGAATACACAGTAACTTGATTCATACGGAACCGTTTGGAGGTGCGCCACTACACGCCATTAACAACTACACACATTTCATAGCAGGTTACATCAGATCAGGCCTCCATGCTGGTGCTGAACATTGCTGCATCCACCTCCCTAAGGAATAGCCCTGGACCGTGGTTGGCAACTGCCACCCAAGCAGACCACCAGTCCATTCCCACCGCTCTAAAATAGCCGTCTAATTGCCGCTGCCGGATGTCTCTTCGATCTGATCCAGTTGCTGGGTTCTCAGGATCGAGGTACCCTACGTGTGAACTGGATGAATGCTCTACCAATTGCATTCGAAACACATGACCTTAACGCAAGTAGCAGTAGCCCGTAGGTGCCGGTGCTTATCCCCGGATTCCGTATTGTGAAGCAGATGAGTGTTTAAAACTCCCGCTGGATGGGACACCAGTCCAACACAGGTTACTTCTCCAGCCTAGGTTGGTGCACATTTTCAGCTGAGTGGACTGAGACAATGTAGATGAAGCATCTTGTCCAAGGACTCAGACAAGTGTCTGAGAAGTGATGGAGAATAAACTCAGGTCTACATTGTGGTAGCCCAATTCCTAACCCTAACCCGCTGAGCAACCTACTCCATTTTCTAGCAAGATTAACAAAAAACAAAATCTGTCAGGCGCTAATCCAGGTTTATGGAATCTAGCTGGTTTGTATGCGACAGAGTGTCAAAGTGTCCCTGAGAAAAACACTAAACCTCATGAGTACTCGGTGTTGGATGCACTGAACCTCCACATGAAAGTGGGACAAGACGTAGAAGAACAAGTCACCAGATACCAGGTCAACCAATCACTTTGGCAACACCCTCACTTTAAAATGCCACTACATGAACCTTAAAGCAACAATGTGCAGGATTTACTGTCATCTAGTGGTGAGATGGCAGACTGCATTACGTCATTGAATGTCATAATATTTTCGCTTCTTTGTCAACAAGCATTCACACTCCCTTATCTTCTCTTGTGCAAAGCAACAAGTATGAGTCTCCATGTGAAAAAAAGAGCATTCTCAAATCTGTTAGACTGCGCTAGCAACTAGAAGGCAATGTATAGGGGAGCAGCCATTCACTTGTTTGGTTTTTTCTTCAGACTTCCAGCCCCACTACAAAATGCAATATGACAGAGTAACTATATTTGCCTTTTGGGCTACTGTATCAACATGGAGGTGCAACATGGCAGCCTCCACGAGGGGGCCCACTCCCGTATAGATACGAAAGGCTCATTCTAAGCTCTTGAAAACACACTGATTCATTGCTGCAGGAAATTATACACCAATGAACAGATGGTCATGCGATAAATTGGCATCCTGGCCAGGGTGTACCCCGCCTCACACCCTAAGACTGCCAGGATAGACTCCAGCTACTCCGCCCCCACCCCCACCCCCACCCCGTGACCCTTAACAGGTAGAAAAAGGATGGATGGATGGATGGCAGAACAGATGGTTCTCAGATCTCATTTGCGCTAATAAATACCACTAAATCCTGCACACTGTAGCTTAAAAGAAAGGCTGACCTGATGCATATTCAGCATTTTTGTTTAACTGACAGTCTTTTACTGTTAAAAAAAAGTCTTGGCAACACTTTTTTGCTCCATTTCAGGGGCATAACAAGCATCAAAACTGTCAGTCAGCATGTCTGACACTCCAGGAGCCAATCGGGCAAACAGGAAATGAAATCGGTCTTTAACGGTACTGGGCAGGCGTCATCGCCCAGCTTCCGAAGGTTTGGATCTCTCCCTTGCTTTTCAGCTCACTATGCTTCCCGGTGGAGCCGTTCCAACACACAAAGTCTGAACCCTGTAACCTGGAACTATTAGATGAAACTCTAAACCATTTAGACGTGGAAGCTGCCCGGGGTTCTTTTGGCTGGTGCAACTGTAGAGACGTCTCAAGTGCCCACTGAGAACTACAGTGCGCAGAATGAGTTAATAAGTGATGTGGCGTGTGTCACAGCTTTTGCCCAGATCCATAGCCTGTAATTACACCAAGCCTATTAGGCCACTGGTCAGAAATGACTCACAGCAAGGTAAGAGGGAGGAAAGGATGCACGCATGGGCTTTACTTTCATCGCTTCCAGCCAGAGATGAAATCCATCGTGGTTATCTTTCACAGCGAGGGCTCAAATTCAAGAAAACATCTTGAATGTTGGGAGGAAAACATGATTTCACAGAAAATACACCACTTGATGTCCGATTACAAGACCTATAAGATTTTCCACACGAGTCAGAATTCCCCGGTTTATTCCAGGACACGGCGTTTTTGTGTCATGTCTGAGAGTCGGATGACGCCGACTTTATAGCGCTGCTACATGGAGCTCCAAAGCGGAGGAGACTCATCGACTGCCGATTCCCAGGAGGGATGTCAATTACGTTGTGAAACGCTGTCCTTCAAACAAACCCGATTCTGTGGTGTTGCATTATGGCAGAGCTGAGAATTCACATGTCACACATAAAATAAAAAATAAAGAAAATCCTTTGCTGGCAACAGGCTTTTTGGGATGTGGTCTTTGGGTTGACAATTAAATTGTTCACTCGGAATATTCTGTCACCCTGGAAGCATGAGATTTATAGGGAATAATTTCACAAGAGCTGATTATCTTAAAGTTGAAAGTGGATGCTGAAGAGCAACACGTCACGCAGAGATGTTTTTGGATGCTGGAGCGAGCAACAAGCACCCCCCAGTAGTTGCAGAACTCATTTCTAGACAATAAAAAGAAGAACTGTTTCTATCCTTGAATACCGTTTAACCTTTTTTGACCTCTGGATGCTTTTGAACAATTTACAGTGCATCCAGAAAGTATTCACAGCACTTCACTGTTTCCACATTTTGTTATGTTACAGCCTTATTCCAAAATAGATTCAATTCATTTTTTCCCCTCAAAATTCTCCACACAATACCCCATAATGACAATGTGGAAAACGCTTTTTGAGATATTTGCAAATTTATCACAAAAAACTAAGAAATCTCATGTACATAAGTATTCACAGCCTTTGCCATGAAGCTCAAAATTGAGCTCATGTGCTTCCTGTTTCCACTGATCTTCCTTGAGATGTTTCTACAGCTTAATTGGAGTCCACCTGGGATAAATTCAGTTGATTGGACATGATTTGGAAAAGCGCACATCTGTCTACATATAAGGTCCCACAGTTGACAGTCAGAGCACAAACCAAGCATGAAGTCAAAGGAATTGTCTGTAGACCTCTCAGACAGGATTGTCTGGAAGCACAAATCTGGGGAAGGGTACAGAAACCTTTCTGCTGCTTTGAAGGTCCCAGTGAGCACAGTGGCCTCCATCATCTGTAAATGGAAGAAGTTCAGATTCACCTGGACTCTTCCTTGAGCTGGACGCCCGTCTAAACTGAGCAATCAGGGGAGAAGGGCCTTAGTCAGGGGGGTGGCCAAGAACCCAGTGGTCACTGTGTCACAGCTCCTGCATTCCTCTGTGGAGGGAGGAGAACCTATAAGAAGGACAACCATCTCTGCAGCAATCCACCAATCAGGCCTGTATGGTAGAGTGGCCAGATGGAAGCCACTCCTTATTAAAAGGCACATGGCAGCCCACCTGGAGTTTGACAAAAGGCACCTGAAGGACTCCTAGACCATGAGAAACAAAATTCTCTGGTCTGATGAGACAAAGATTGAACTCTTTGGTGTCAATGTCAGGCATCATATTTGGAGGAAACCAGGGACCATCCCTACAATGAAGCATTGTGGTGGCAGCATCATGCTGTGGGGATGTTTTTCAGTGGCAGGAACTGGGAGACTAGTCAGGATTGAGGGAAAGATGAAGCGATGCAGCGATGTACGGCGACATCCTGGATGAAAACCTGCTCCAGAGCGCTCTTGACCTCAGACTGTGGCGACAGTTCATCTTTGAGCAGGACAGTGACCCTAAGCACACAGCCAAGATGTGAATATTGATCACTACTGCAAAATATCTGACCTCTTATGTCATCTAAAAAGCAGACTTCATTCTTTTCCTGGTGCTTTTAGAATCTTTAAAGGGGTCATGTCATATAAAAAACATATTTTATGATTAAATACAGTTGATGTTTAATATTAAACACACCAAAATCCTACGTGTAAGATGTAGAAACTCACCTGCTATAAGCATAATTTAAGCTTGTTGTAGACTTTTGTGGTATATATATCTCAGAAAGGGGGCGTGGCTTGCAGCAGCTCCTTTCTATTTAAAGGAACAGGCACAGAAATGGAGTGTTTTTATAGGATGCATTTCCGTGTCTATGGTTTGTTTTTGCTCAAAACATTCACATCTTTTTTAAGCACAGCCATATCAGTTTGTTGAACGCGCATATAATACGACCCCTGTAACCCTCGTAATGTGGCGTGTGTGTGTGTGTTTCTGCTTTGCAGTGTGTTGCAGCAGTAAAGGAGCTGGCTCAGAGATTCTGGTTAACCAGACTATAATTTGGAGGCCCAGTGAAGACTCCCAGCAGCCTCTCACTGTTTGTTTACCAGAGAGACCAACTTCACCGTTTCTGCTGCATCTGCAGAGTCCTGCAGGAAAGGGTGTGTTGTATCTGTCTGGGTCTGTGTGTGCAATACACCACTCATGTGAAAGTGACATTTGGTGAAATAGTTTTTAAACAATATTCTTTTATAATGGCTCATAAACCATGTAGAATTTGTTTGCATTGTTGGCCAGGCTGTAAAAAATACACAATTATGGAACAATTTGCCATTCCGTCAATGTGATTGTGGAATATGGGCATTGATTTCTGCATAGGGGTGAGAGGGCAATGACTTCCTTCCATAGGCTTAGTTAAGGGGGTGGATTTCCGATTTATAAGCTCCACGAAACATTAATTTGACAATTGCTTTAGAAATGAAACCATGGTTTTGAACTGTGAAAACAAACCAAACAAACAACCTGTTTTGGAAAAGTGATCCACTGTTTTGAAATGCTCGAAGCACTAAATGAAACTATTAATTTGTGAAATGATTCAGTGTTTCAAAATACTCAACTCACTGACTGAAGCAATTGGTTCAGAGAAACAACCATAGCTTGGTAATGTTTAAAATGAAAAATAAACCTACAGCTTCAAAAGTAATTCAGCATTTTTAGCTTTAAAATGCTAAAAAGTGGCAAATAAAACAACTGCTTCAGAAAGTTTTAATGTTTTGAAGATACATTAAAAATGCTTTCGATGATTAAGTCAAGTGCACAGTTGGGATTTCTTGATTTAGAAAATGTGTCCCCTCTTTTGAATGTTCAAAAAGCAAATTTAATAAAAGTCATGGTTTTAAAATCCTTGACACACAATTAAATTACTGTTTCGGAAAATCATTCTTTGTTTCAAAGTATGTAATGAACTAATTTCTCCAGAAATGGGGGGAAAAAAATCCATGACTTCAAATTATCATAACAGTGCCAATACAATGCAAAATATATGAATTTGTTTCCTAAGGTCAGGCGCCGTCAAACCACGCCAAAGTTTACAGTGTCAAGATATTAAAATTCTATGCAAAATTGTATTTTACTGGGAAACATACACAGAGCATAATGGATGATGCATTACGGAAAATATATCCACACTAAAGCTTAATTAAAAACTTAAATAAGTAATTAAATGATATACAAGGTCTCTTAGATAATAAACCGACCCTTTTATTATTATTTTTTAACTATATGGCTTTGAATGACATGCGATTCCACCAATCATGCTTGAACCCTCGTGCGCATGCGTGAGTTTTTTCACGCGTGTCGGTGACGTCATTTCCCTGTGGGCAGGCCTTGAGTGAGATGTGGTCCCGCCCTCTCGGCTGAATTCCTTTGTTTCACACGCTGCTCGAGACGGCACGCGTTGCTTTATCAAAATTTTTTCTGGACCTGTGAGGAATATCCGAGTGGACACTATTTGAGAAATTAAGCTGGTTTTCGGTGAAAAGTTTAACGGCTGATGAGAGATTATGGGGTGTTTCTGTCGGTGTAAGGACTTCCCACGGAGCGGGACGTCGTGCAGCGCTTCCAGGCGCCGTCGTCGGCCTGTTTCGAGCTGAAAACATCCTAATTTAAGGCTTAATTCACCCAGGACGTCGTGAGAGAACAGAGAAGATTCAGAAGAGGCCGGTATGAGGACTTTATGCGGACATTCCACTGTTTAAGGACATTTTTTAATGAAAGACGTGCGTGCAAATTCGCCGAGTCGTTTCCGTGATGACTCGACGAATCTGTGTGCGCCGCGACAGGAAAAACACCTCCGTGTTGAAAACCATTTGTAAAATTCAGGCGGCTTTTGATGGTTTTCAACAAGTGAGTAACTGAGGAATTGTTTAACAACTTGGGCATGTTCCAACTTGCCCGTTAAGGTTTCCAACGGAGGTGTTTTTCCTGTCGCGACCCCCCGCGGTCGGGTCCGGCCCGACATGCGACTCTGCCCGCACGTTCTTTCATTACAAAATGTCCGTTAACAATGGAATGTCCAAATAAACTCCTCATGCCGATTTCTTCTGAAAGTTCTCTGTTCTCTGACGACTTACTGGGTCAACAGAGCCTGAAATGTGGAAGTTTTCAACTTGAAACGGCGAGACGCTGCCGCCTCGAAGCGCAGATCGCCGTCAGGCGCCGTGGGCCGTCCTTAAAGCGACACTACCAGACCAAAATCTCTCATCAGCCGTTAAAATTTTTACCGTAAACCAGCTGAATTTATCGAATGGTGTCCACTCAGTTGTGCCTTACAGCTTTGAAAAAATTTTGATCAAACAAAGCAGCACTCTCTGAGCCATTCCTAAACAATGAAAAAAACGACGAGAGGGTGGGCGACTCCTCACTCAAAGACTGCCCACAGGCGAATGACGTAACTGACAGGCGTGAAAAAACTCTCGCATGCCCACGAGGGTTCAAGCATGTCTGATGTAATCACACGTGATTCAAATCCATATGGTTTTTGAAAAAAATAATAAGCTCAGATACTTTTCTAATAGACCTCGTATGTTTACAATTTTATGTTGTGTCATACAGCAATCTGTCAAAATATCAAATTTAAAAAACAATTATACAAAAACACAAATTTCTATTTGCTCATCTCTCTTCTACTCAGACAATATTAAATATTATTATTGTTCAACGTGACCCCGGGTTTACAGTATTAACGATTTTCATTCACAGTTGACCTTTCCCGTAAAGTGAAACCAGTTATGTGTTAACTCATCTATCGTAAAAAGTGCTGGAGTCCCATCAGTGGTTGGAGTTATGAGTCTGGATCTCATTTCAATGTCAGAAAGTCTATGTTGATTTTGAAATTGAGAACTCACTGTTGATTTGAAACTTGTGCAACCTATGAAATGGAAAAAGTGTCCATATAGAAAAGCTTTTGATATGTGAGAGTGAGAGGTTTTCTGGTGAGGAAATGGACCTGCATGCAAAGCATCACAGCGTGTGAGCAAATTATTTACAGGAACTCCCCGAGGTGAAGCAAATGACCAACTGCCTCCTTATCCCACTAGCTGCAAAAAGTCAATGGTGTCAAAAAGCTGATGCCTTGAAGAGAATGGATTGTACGCTACATAACACAAGCTAAAAAGAGACTCTACACTGCAAAAATGTAAATATATTTGTCTAATAAGTCAAAACATCAAAATAGCCTTCATATAGGACACAATCACTTGACAAGTAAAATTTCAGGAAGATATAAAGGCTTTAATTTTTAGATAATACATCCCAAAAATCTGATGCAAAAGATTCTTGCAACAACTTTTGAGCCATACCTTTGATTTAACCAGTTTTTGTTTTTTGTTTTTTGGTTGTTTTTTTTTTTTTTTGACTCACCATAAGAGTTTTGAATTGGTGTGTTACTATAAAACTGAAACACTTCCAAACTATGTCACAAAATATAACTCGGAAATTAATGTTTTCAGCTAATTAAAACCTTATTTCAAGAAACCTTCTTGAATTTTACCATTTAACAACAACAATTTAACAAACCTTCAATGAATTTTCTCAGTTCCATTGGCAGAATATTTTGTGCTAGTTACAAGTTCAAAACACAGTGTGTTCATGAAAATTCAGTAATTATATCTTATATATTATATTCCAATTCTAAGGTGAAACTATGCTAGTATACTATGGTATATCTAAATATCTAAAAGGAAGAGTAAAATAGAAGAGCAGAAAAGAGTAGAGTTGAGCCACTTAGGTGCCTGGTCTTGAGAACCAGGGATGGTAGGTTGAAAAGATTTTTTTATCCCATGGGAACTCTCCCTACCCACCCAAGCGGCTCAAGAAAAAGGATATATATAATAATAAATAGTGTTTTATTAGTGTTTTTAGTCATGTTTTTGCTGACAAAACTCACTTTAAATGATATTTTTCTCATATTGGGAGCCATTACATCTTACATCCATCTCACATGACTCAAAACAAGATGTTTCTAAGAAATTTAAAATGTACTATCAAAAAAAAAACAAAAAAATTTGCTTGTTAAACCATTGTGTCTTATAGTAAGTGATTCAATATTTTGACAAAAAAATAATAAATTGATAAATATACGAGTATTTTTGCAATACAGGTATTCAGGGTTCCCTGTGATAGACCGGCACCCTGTCCAGTGTTCACCCCACCTCACGCGCCCCATGACTGCTGGGATAGGCTCCAGCCCCCCATGACCCTTAATTGGAGTAAGTGGGTATAGAAAATGAATGAATGGATGGATGGATTATTCAGAGGTACGATAATTGTCATTTACAATTCACATCTTTGTAAGCAGTTAAATCCAGAATGTCCCAATTAATCTTTGACATAAACTTCCCATATGGACAAAAAGAATAAATGTTTTCCCATTTGTAAGTGACAGTAAATCACAGCTACAACACCCATATGCCATCCCCGCTTCCTCCAACGTAAGCTTTATCATGAATAAGAAAACAGAAAGCTTCACAAAAAACATCCTCGCATTAAAAAGTGTTTGTCAGCAAAAAAAAAAAAAAAAAGAAAAAAAAAAAGACTGCTATTTCTGTTTGTGCTGAAAAGAATTCTCCTGAGACTTAAACTGCTCGCTTTCTGTCCCAATTGGCTTTTTTTTCCCCTTCCTGTTGCCTCCCAAGCTGGAATAAAAAGAAAACAATGCAATTCAACGCGCGGAGCTCTAAGCCTGTCATTTAACTGCGACTTTGAATCGTCTGCGCTCTGTGTGAGCTGTTTTCTTTCACACACACAGAGAGAGAATTGTTGCAGCATCCTAAATTTCCATCACCAGAGCGAGAGAGACATGACGGAGGAGGAAGGTTCAAAATATCACTGTAATAAAATATTCCTGCTCCTCTGGGAGCCTCGTTTGCTCATTCAGCATCAGGAGAAGTGAAGCGGAAAATGCCTCTTATTGGTCCCTGTCCAAAAGGAGAGCGAGGGAGACCCAATTCCTTTGAGGAAATACCAAAAAAAATCGAATGAAACAGAGCAACAGTTGCTGGAAAACTTTTTAACAGCGAGCTACAGACGACGGTAAGAGGGCAGCCGTCTGGGTGAGTGATGAGTTCCGAGCCCGAGGATCAGGCGGGATGGAGACTTTCATCAGCCTGAGCCGCTTGTTGGAACAAAATGATCAGTCTGAATCAACCTGAAAGCAAGTACTGCTTCTCCAAAAGTGCCGTCTCCAATCAACACCAGGTATTTCGCAGTGTTGTATCGACGCTATACGAGCAGAGATCGTTCAAAACTTTTGTGTTTGAACCAAATGCTGCTGCCAACTTGTAAAACATACAAGAACTTTAAAAAATTTTCGGCAGTGGTTGCGGATCATTGGCCAAACGATTGTTTTAGTAAACCGCATTGAGTTCAACATTGCGAAATTTTGACCAGTGTTGCTGTCGAGTTGTTACACCTAGAGTTCGAGTCGAGTCCCCAGTATTCAACTCTGAGTCAAGTCTAAGTTATAGGGTATTAACTACAGAAAAAAACCCACATTTTTGTCCTCAATTTCCGACTGAGAAAGTAATCAATCCTCAAGTCTGAATAACACCCCGCCATGTCCCGGTCACCAACTTCTGAGTCCAAACGCAGTCCATCCTTGAGTCGAAGTCAAGTTGTCATTTTACTGTAGCATTAAACATGATCATAGCTACCAATTTGTCCTGCTACATTATAATGATGTATTTAAAATAATAATAATAATAATGATCCATGTGCTCCTCACCAATTTCCAAGTCCTAATGCAGTCTGTCGTATCAACTGAGTTAAAGCCGAGTCATCAGTACTCATGTCCAAGTCACGTCATGAGTCTTTAAGCTAAACCTTCAACCTGAACCATCTTGAGTACCACAACTCCAATTTCTGACGCAAATTTGTGTCATCAACCAATCACAAGTTGCCTTGAGAAAATGCCAGTAAACAGTGTCCAAAACAGAGGCAGCTAATACTAGCTAGCTGCGCCACAGTCATTCCAAATGAGTATAATTCTGGTCAACCAAAGACACAACCCTTCCAAAAACAGATTAATGAAGTTTGCAGTCAGTTTTAAAACAAGACTTAATCACACAGATTAAGTCCTCTAATTGTTTGGTTATTATCAAGGTGGCAACTGAACTCAATTAGCCTAGTTGCTAGTGGCTGCAAGTCTGTGTGCTTGGCTAGTTAGCATGCAGCTGGCTCAACAACAAACTTGCTGAGCAAATAACGTATTCTAGTATGTTAATATAGTACATTATACTGCTACGCAGTCAGTGATATTAGTGCAAAATTTAAATGAGTAGTTTTCACATTAGATTTTAGCTCCAATAGCTGCACCTCAACCCTCCCAAAGCTAGCATGCTACAGAACATAAACACCATCACATTTTGCTAGACTACGAGGTCTGTCAATAAAGTATAGGTCCTTTTTATTTTTTTTTCAAAAACTATATGGATTTCATTCATATGTTTTTACGTCAGACATGCTTGAACCCTCGTGCGCATGCGTGAGTTTTTCCACGCCTGTCGGTGACGTCATTTGCCTGTGAGCACTCCTTGTGGGAGGAGTCGTCCAGCCCCTCGTCGGAATTCCTTTGTCTGAGAAGTTGCTGAGAGACTGGCGCTTTGTTTGATCAAAATTTTTTCTAAACCTGTGAGACACATCGAAGTGGACACGGTTCGATAAATTAAGCTGGTTTTCGGTGAAAATTTTAACGGCTGATGAGAGATTTTGAGGTGATACTGTCGCTTTAAGGACTTCCCACGGAGCGAGACGTCGCGCAGCGCTCCCAGGCGCCGTCGTCAGCCTGTTTCAAGCTGAAAACCTCCACATTTCAGGCTCTGTTGATCCAGGACGTCGTGAGAGAACAGAGAAGTTTCAGAAGAAGTTGGTTTCAGCATTTTATCCGGATATTCCACTGTTAAAGGAGATTTTTTAATAAAAGACGTGCGGACGGATTGCAGCGTTGGCTCGCAGCCGCCATGACGCTCCGCCACAGGAAAAACACCTCCGTTGGAAGCCTTAAGGACAAGCTGGAACATGTCCAGCTGTTAAACAATTTCTCATATACTCACTCCACTGAAAGCCATCAAAAGCCGCCTGGATTTTACAAATGGTTATCAACACGGAGTATCACCTCAAAATCTCTCATCAGCCGTTAAAATTTTCACCGAAAACCAGCTTAATTTATCGAACCATGTCCACTTCGATGTGTCTCACAGGTTTAGAAAAAATTTTGATCAAACAAAGCGCCAGTCTCTCAGCAACTTCTCAGACAAAGGAATTCCGATGAGGGGCTGGACGACTCCTCCCACAAGGAGTGCTCACAGGTGAATGACGTCACCGACAGGCGTGGAAAAACTCACGCATGCGCACGAGGGTTCAAGCATGTCTGACGTAAAAACATATGAATGAAATCCATATAGTTTTTGAAAAAAATTAAAAGGACCGTTACTTTATTGACAGCCCTCGTATATGGACATACGTGCTTTACTAAATACTTCCTAAAGGTCTTTTTTTATTTTAAAGGAATTCCCCTTTTGTTCTCGCTTTTCTCTCCAACTCTTTCTCTCTAGAGGTCACTTTACAAATGAGAGCCGCTAGCTTCCCCCTCACCTCCCAGGAGACTTGTGAAGATCAACTACATGCATTATTCCGAGTTCAAAGACTACCATCCCACTACACACACTCCCCCCGGCCTTTTTTTTTTGTCTCCTGGGAGTATTTAATTTCACCATCTACACACACATTTGTGTGTCTGTGTGTGTGTTTCACAGGTGGTACGGTGCTGGTGCCTCTGATTATTGCGGTGACCAAAGCGTCGCCGCCTCGTCACATTTGTCATCACCCCTTTTTCCTGAAAGCGTGGGTGGGAGGGGAATGATGGAGGGAGGACATGAGAGGAAGGAGGAAGGAAAGGGAAGCAGGGAGGGTTTAATGGGAAGTGGCCTCCCCCGCAGCGCCAGATGGGTGGTGGTTCGAAAGAGACGGTCTCTTGTGTTCTTGCTGGATGCCCTCTGAGTGCAAACCGATCCGTCCCTTTATAGCTCATCTCTTGGTCTCGTTTTTCTTTTAAAATATCTGGAATTGTCTCACATCTTGGAGCTCTTGGACCATCTTTAGAAGGTTTGTGTGGGTGTTGCCGAGTGGGTGGGCACTCTGGCTGTCAGGTGTATGTGATCTGTTGCATTCACGCCTCTGCACTGGAAGGGGCCCCACTGTGTGGGCCGGTAATATGAGCAAATTAGGAGATGGGGCCGGTGCCTTATTAATGACATGCTGTGCTCTCAGGTGCACCTTCAGCTATTGTTCCCTCCTCCGTGCACACCTTTCTTTTCTTCCGCTTAGACGACCCCGATCACATCTGCACCTCCTGCTCAACACCCACACGCCTTCTTAAGGTGCAGTGTGTGGATGCACAAACATGCACGCGCACACGCGGTGCACACGTGACGGGGACAACGGGAGGCGGATTGGTTCCAGGTGCCAGATTGAGTGAGAGCATTAATCAAGCAGACAGATCTTCCTGTCAAATAACTTGAGTGCGCACTGTGCTACATCTAGAAAGAAGTACATTTGCACATGAGCACCTCAACAAAACAACATTCAGAAAATTCCAAATTTTCCCCAAGTGTTTATTTTTGGTCCAAATTAATTTAATGCGGGAGTGTTGTTCAACAATCTAGAGTCCGTCTGTCTATTGACGCTGTTACATTATACATTTTGGTAAGCTACACTTCTGATCTGTCTCAGGTTAGGAATCTTTGGACCAATGAGGACCTATTAAGACTCAAGGTCATACTGTTGTTTATAAGCTACACAGAATGATGTTCCATAAATATTGGGGGGGGCGGGGAATCAAGCTGCACCTTTCAAATTGCACACATTACAGCAGCACTGGATATGTTAAAATGCTCAAGGTTATGCTCTTGTTGCTTTTTGTTAGCTACTTTCTCTGAAATCAGAAATTACAAGGAGCAACGTTACTGCAATATGTTTAAAGAAGATAATCAGTTCATTTTCAAATCATATGTTTATACATCTTTGGAAAATTTGGGATGCTACAAGGTAGGTTCAAGGTCATGCTGCTGCTGATTGACCCTGGGTATGGTCAGTGGTGACAGGGATGATGGTGTCTGAAAACTTTTTTGAGGAAAACAATAAAGTTTCAGAAGCAGTATGATTATACGGAAGCTTATGGTCATACTTCTGATACTTCTGTTTTGACTAGTTTGTTTTGAGGCCAAGGTCTGTACTGATATATATATTTAGGATCTGGGGATGGAATCAAGCTATAGTTTAAACTTTAACTTTTTTTAAGGATATTTGGATAAATGAGAATATTAGTGAAGGTCAAGGTCATACTGCTATTCCTGCTGTTTGTGGCATTAAAGCCCATAGGAATAATGTTACCTGTATGTGTGTGTGTATATATATATATATATAAAATAAATGAATAAAATTAAGCCTCATTTTGCAAAAATTCTCATGTTTAAGGATCTTTGGCATTGTTAAGACCATTAATGAAGCCTCAGGGTCATGGATTTTCTTACTGATCTGCTTTGTCCTAAGTCAGTTTTCAAGGAGAATGATTTTGCCTGAATATGGTTTAAGTAAAAAAAAAAGGTATGTTTTTCAAAGGTTTCAGGGGCTCGGCATACATGAACAGTGCTATTAAAGCTCATGGCGATAATATTGTTTGCCTTTTATTTTTTTAATCTACATTTTGTAAGTGAATGAAATATAGTAACTAGCAAAGAAACATAGCATATGTTAAAAAAAAAAATCAGACTACACTTTTCCAATCTCATGTATCATTACATACATAAGGATATTTTTGTATCTCAAGGTCATACTGTACTGTTATTTTTGACTCCAACTCTGTGAAATCAGAGGACTCAAAGACGTACGCCGCCTCAATATGTTTTGAGAAACTAAATACTTCAAGCTACGCTTTTCAGATCTGTTCAAATTAAGAAACTATAAAACCTCAAGGTCTTACTCCTGGACATGACAAAACAGACTAACATACCCAATCGTTATGCATGAATAGACAGGAGCATGCAAATGCACGCAGCTTTCTTTGATATGCTTTTTAACAAAACAAGCATATAATAATTTTTACTGTAATAATCTCAACCTAGATTTTGTTTTGTCTGCCCATATATGGACTCTTAATGCCTGAGAATGTTTTTAACTGTAACTGAAGGATTTTAAAGTATTTTCACGGTAAGTATGTCTGATATCTTGATTTTTTTCATTCCTTTTAAAGATCTGCTGTGGCAAGGCAGAGTGAAAAAGCAAAAAACCAAAAGAATGTCTTTTTTTTTTTTTTTTTTAAATTGGCATTTTGCAGCACAAACATCTTAAGATGACTGCAAGAATCATTAGGTTTTTAAGCAATTCATCATTTTGTGAAAAGTCCTTAAACCTGCAATTATCTCCTTTACAAGTACTCATCAAATCCAGTTTTTACCGACAAATCTTTGGGATATACGTATATATATAAACATTTTTTTAAGTGTTAAAGTCAGACACCTCCACTGATCTACAGCCTAGTTACTGATCACAGTCAGAGCTCAGGGTCACACTTTGATGCTCCTCCATCCATCCTCAACCTTCCAGATGTTTATGTAAAATCCCACCGTTATCGTTACGCTTTGGCACGGGATTGTGGCAGAACAGGCGAGGCCTCATGTCAGGGTCATGCCATTACGGGCCGAACCCAAACATCCACCAGGCTTGACCCCTTTACAGAAACCCAAACCGTGTGAAGCAACTGAACAATGTCGTTCAGAATTCCCTGTGGTTTGCTTCATCGGCTCCGCAGGAAAACCGTGGTATGTCCTTCGACTTAAAATAAAAATCAGAATGGAAGAGAAGAAAAGACAGCATGAAACAGCCACAGAGGTCAAACTTTCATTCTGGTGTTCAGTTTCACGAGTGTGAACGTGTTCCAAGATAGACTCGTTTTCAAAGTGTAAGGTAGTTATTTCCTCTCTAAGGGCTTCCATCATTTGGGAAGGATGAAATGCTGCATGGCGTTTGTAGAAGGGTTCATACTGTAGGACATTTTGGAAAATACAGCTCACCAATTGTCTTCAAAACAAGCAGTGACCTGGGCGTGAGAAAAGAAAGAACCCACACCTGCTCCTAATTTCCATCACGCATGTGATAAGCTTATTCCCTGCAACAATCCAAGACACGTCCCGATGACACATCAGAGACACAAAACAAACCTGCTTTTCCTATAGATCTGGTAAATCAAATCCTCAAATCATTGACATGGAACCACAAGCACATGTAACCGTGACAGGTGGCTCAAAATACTTTTTACGGAATATGACCCCTTTAAGTGTGACCTCAAACGCTAATTTGGCACTGCAAAGATATGATCTATTTAAACATCACAAACTTTTATCAGCAATTTGAATCTCCAGCATCTTACAGTGAGCAAAACTAACTGTTATAATGCATCATGCTTTTGCAGTATTTATGCTGTATTATGATTTTTTTTCTGCCTTAATTTTTTCCAGAAAAGCATAAAACTGCTAATGCAGAGTGTCCGAGTATCATATGTTCCACCACAACTAACAGATTAAAGATCTTAGAGCATAAGAACACTAGGAGGTATATTTTACACAAACATTGCAATAGTCACTTAAAAAAAACTCTTCATTTCCATAAAATTAGCTATTTTGCTTCATAGTAAACTACTTTATTCATATGTTTACATTCATATAAGTACACAGTACCTACATATTTTATTTTTAAAGAATTTTTTGTGGTGTGTAAGATGTCTTGTTTCTTTTGTGGTGTACGGTAGCTCTGCAGGAGCACCCCCAATTTCATTGTACCCCCCGTACAATGACAATAAAGATTATTCTATTCTATTCTATTAGCATAACACTGGAAATCTGACCTTGATTTGTGACCTTCATCACCAACTGATTGTTGATAAACTCAAATGAATTCTTCTCAGCGATAGACTCAATGTACCTGCCAAGTTTGATCAGCATCATATTAGTCGTTCTTAAGATATCTTGCCTATTTTGCATGTTCTTAAGATACCTAACATATGTACAAATGCAGTTACACAGAAGCCAACGTGATTGTGTCACTAAAAACGTGGAGTTTGAATCAATGCTTCAATCTTCTGATGGTTAAACATACAACGCAGAATCAAAATGATCATGCAGGTCACGTTTTAATGATGGGCCACAATCTTCTGGTTTGTGGACCGTGTCTGGCCCTCGGGCTACTAGTTTGACACACTGTTTTATTTATGCCCTCATCAGATTTAAATCTCATTTTCTTTGGCACTAAACAGTAAAACATAAACAAAAACTGTTTCCACAATGTGCATATGATGGAGTATTTCATGCTGCTGCAGGTGTTCCTGCAACGCACCTTTAAGGTCATAATCAGGTCATTCACTGAAAACACAGACCAATTAATGCATCTCTGATTAAACACTGATCACATTAACACTCCCTAATTACCCTCAGGAATTCCGCGAACCCCCGGCACTTACAAGTCCTAATAGCTGGTGCGTTCACCACCGTGCAGTTTTACTGCATCAGTAAGACCCTGCTGGGATTAAATAACATGTTTGCCTCAGAGGTTCAATTAAGCATCGCTAAATAGAGTTCCTTTGAGGCTGACATTAAGGGGAAGAGTCTACGCGCTGCACAGTAGCAGCCAGTGAAGTGCTCAGATTTTTCACCCCCCCCCTTGGCTTTTCCAAATTACCTATTGATGAGTGGGCTTCACGTCTCCCAGGCTGGGTAGGAGGGAGGACGTCTGCCTCACTTTTAAGATGTCTCCAAGAAGCAGGCCTGTGGTTAGATCTAAGGCAACACTTATGCAACAGAAGCTGTCTTTCTCAAACGCATATATACGGTTTCTCTGCAAATCATCTCAGATTTTCTTCAGGGGGGGAAAGGTTTTCCACCCCGAACCTTCGGATATTTACCCAGATCCTTTTGATGGTGTTGATTTGTCTGCGTCAGATATTTTTCCTCCGCGGCTGCTCGATTTTACTGTACAATAATTGCTGCCATGACTTAATTGCCTATATGTAATTAAAGTTTGTAAATGTTCCCCGGAGAGGCACGGAGCCACACATGCTGAAGATTATTCTCACGTCTCCATCTCAGACATTATAAAAATGTATTTAAGGAAATCAAATTAAAAGAAGAAGAAGGAGAAGAAGAAAAAAAGCTTGATCTAAATAACAGCACAAATTTTAATGAGACACTCAATGATTTTATCAATGGAAATGTACGCAGAGGCCTCAATTAAGAATGTTTGAAGTCGAGGTGGAATAATGTGGCTTTGCATCTTTAGAAGGAAACATTTCGCAACTTGTGTGCCAGCGCCTGGTGGGAACTGGACAAAATGATGCAGCAAGGACACAAATTAATTTAGACACCATACAATCGCCTTATAAGACTGAAGGAGGATGCAACTTCTCCAACTTTGCAGGAACAGGAGCTTTAAATGTTAAATTCCTTTTAAAGTTGCATTTATTTGCAGAACAAATGCACAGTAGCCATTTTTATATTTATTACTGTAAAAGCAACAAAAAGCATCGGTGGCCTCGAAGTGCAAAATTATGCAATTGATTTATTGATTTATAAAACTAAAGGAGGATACAACTTCTCCAACTTTGCAAGAACAGGAGCTTTAAATGTTAAATTCCTTTTAAAGTTGCATTTTTTTGCAGAACAAATGCACAGTAGCCATTTTTATATTTATTACTGTAAAAGCAACAAAAAGCATCGGTGGCCTCGAAGTGCAAAATTATGCAATTGATTTATTGATTTATAAAACTAAAGGAGGATACAACTTCTCCAACTTTGCAAGAACAGGAGCTTTAAATGTTAAATTCCTTTTAAAGTTGCATTTTTTTGCAGAACAAATGCACAGTAGCCATTTTTATATTTATTACTGTAAAAGCAACAAAAAGCATCGGTGGCCTCGAAGTGCAAAATTATGCAATTGATTTATTGATTTATAAAACTAAAGGAGGATACAACTTCTCCAACTTTGCAAGAACAGGAGCTTTAAATGTTACATTCCTTTTAAAGTTGCATTTTTTTGCAGAACAAATGCACAGTAACCATCTCTGTATTTATTACTGTAAATGCAACAAAAAGCGTCGGTGGCCTCAAAGTGCAAAATCATGCAATTGATTTATTTTGATCAGCTATTATCTTTCGCCTTCATCGTGCACATCTACTCATTCCTGTGCAACGGCGACAGCGGCATGCTTCCAATTTCCTGCGGCACTTCTCCTTGCCGCGTCCCGCCTCCCCCTCAAGAGACACACCAAGAGGTCAGGGGTTAACGTGGTAATAGGTGGTGGTGATTGGTGGAAGACGCTCACTCTCTCCTGTTTTTTCAGAGCACATTAAGCCGCGCCGCTCCTGTGGAACAGGAGCCCAGAACAGCTGTGTCCGACTGCCGTGTGCACCCCCTGCCACCTCCTCCTCCTCCTCTGACTTCTTAAAATATAAATAAACAAAACAAAACAAAAAAAACAAACTTATTTTAAACATTTGATTTGGACAGCGGAGGAAAAGTTATGGACTGGAACATGTGTGTGTGTGTGTTTGAATGTATTAAACTGAGCCCCTCTCCTTGTCGGATGAGAGAGTTTGTTTAAATTAGAAAATGTGGCTGGTAAACCTGAAAACATCATTTATTTTGCTGACTGAATTAGACTGTGGAAAGGAGCTGTCACAATAAAACGCACCAGAACCAAAAACAGAGGCCACCGCCTGCCTTCCCAGGTTGTCGAAGACCACAATCTCAACAATCCTGCTCCAATTTGGATCGCCTTAACTAATAAATTACTTAAGACAAAATAAAAAAATCACTCCATTTAGAAGATAACATAATCCAGGAGGCTTCAAAGTCTTCACCTGATTTCCAAACATTTAATAAAGTGTGTGTAATAGTTATAATAAATCTAATTATTTCACGCAATTTCTTCTTCAATCCCCATTTGCTGTTAATTCTCTGCAGAAACTGACGTTCATTAATTAACCACGGCAGCGCCATCTGAACAAATTGAGGAAGCAATTAAAGACATTTTCTTGGCAAACTAATCAATACTTCTTCCTTCCACACAGCGGAGACACCCCAGAGCTGTGGGCGCCAAACAATCCGGTAATCCCACATCTTGTTCCAATGATCGACTGTAAACGCTGTAGCACAGCGACTGTTTACATTTGTCAAAAATATCGCGCGTGCTTTTTGTTTTGGGTTCCGCAATGCCGTCGCTTTGTAAATCTAAGGGTACATTGCACAAACATGTCATCTCGCTCTTGGAGAAATATTTATAAACACGGCCTAGAGTAAATAGTGCAATCTCTAAATGCGAGGAGCGTGTCTTTTTTGTAAATTTTTTTTTTTTTGGAAAGCCTTGATGATAGCCGAGTCTTTCCTCTACCACAAAAAAAAAAAAAAAAAGAAGCTTGGATCCTCATCAACCTCCAGTAGAGATGCAAATCTCCCAATTGGGTACAAGATCTAAACCCTTGAACCCAAACTCTTCGGGATCCCCAACTCCTGACCCAAAGTCCTTCTGGTGACCCTACAGCAAACCTAAGTCCAGATGCGGCGGTGGCGGCGGCTGGGTCCGTGAAGGAGTACTCACCCCAGAAGAAGTTTTGTTGACATGGTGTCACTGTGCTGAAGAGGCTGTTAGATGCCATAGCTGCCTCTGGTTGCAGCAAGCCCCACTTTTGTTCCTCTGCGGTTTCCGTGACCCTTGACACGTCCTAAACCGAGAGTACGCAGCATGTCATGAAGACGTTAAAAAAAAAGAAAAGAAGGCATCCACAAAAACATGCTTTTACATATCAACTATTTGGATGACCACAAGTAACGACCAGGTCTGGTTTTATAGGAAAAAAAAAACTGCAGAGGCAAATATCGCCTTTGCGGACAGATCAGATGGTGTCGGACTTGCTTGCTTGGCGAGTGTGGTTGGAACGTACTTACTCGCTTAGCGCCGTCCTTGTGACTGGAGCTGGCCCGCGACGATTAACCATTTACACTCCGGGTCACCCTCAAACACCAACCCCGAGCCGCACGTCTGTGGTTCTGTGGTTGTTTGGGAGGCGAGTGGAGCCCTCACACAACCCAAAAGGCACCAGCTTTAAAACTCGTCTCTTTCCTGCCCTCCATGTGCCGTCACTGGAGAGCCTGGGTCACGTGCCCTGTGATGTCATCACGGCAGAGCAGCTGAGTGGGACAGCCTACCGTTGTGGCTTTCTTCCCTCTCCTCTCCGGGCTCTTTTCCTTCCCCTCACTCCCTCGTTCCTCTGGCTCCCTCCTTCTTCCTTGCGCGTGGTCCGGCAGCGTTTCCAAGCTCTCAGGGGGATCGGGCGCTGACACTCCCATGAGTCAGGAAGCTTCAGCGGGGGCAGCTTGTTCAACCGCCCAAGCCTCCTCAGCATATGGGGAACAGCACTCTTGACTTCACCCTTTCATACCCCCCTCTCCCCCCTTCCCCCTTTCCCTCAGCTCCTTTAACAGGGCTGCCGAGCTGCTCCTGTCTGCCTCTGCTGAGTTTGGTAAGATTCGAGGGTGTGGGTGAGGAGCGAATGGCTGGCTGGCGGCGTGAGTGAATATGTGTGATATGTGTGTGAACATACAGCAAAGAGAACTGGTGGGGGGGGGGCGGAGGAGGAGGTGTGAAGCTCAGATTCTGCTTATTGGCAGAGGAGTACGTCTGAAGAGCTGCTTCAGAGCGGTTTACTGCAACCTTCTGAGCTTCACACTCTATCCGTGTTTCAGGCGGTTTATTGCGCTAATACTGCAATTACAGGGCGTGCACACGCCTCAACTGTGCACCAACTCTCTAAAAATGGAGCAGCCACTGATACACAAAAAAAAAATTCTCAAAGAAATGCAACTACTTTGCACAGAGACACAAATGAACCACTAAGTGAAACGGACCCGTTTTGCAGCTCAACCTCCTGCCACAGGATGGTGATAGATCAAAAAGTTGACAGATTCTTTTGCATTTCCACATTTGTACATAGCTACCCTACATCTGAAGTACATCAACTGTTACTCTAGCACATACTAAAAGTATGTAAGCGAGTAGAAGGGACAATTCTTACTGACGCGTATTCGCTTCAAAAACATTGTGTTTTTTGCAATACCAGACTTTTTAAATCAGTTTAACTTCCAAATGAAGTTCTTCTTCTTTGGATAACAGGCTCCAGCTGCATCATGGAATAGCGTAATGTTGGCCATTTGCACACTATGGAAGTAGTAGATCATCCAAGTACTACTGGACTACTACAAAATGCCTACTGAGTATTCGGACGCCATACAGATTGCAACATACTGATTTTTGCCTACTATGTAGTACACTAGTATGAGCAAGGGGGCAAAATCCAATCAGTTGTCTTTGTTGTGACACCTGGGTAACAGACCAAGTAGGGTATTGTCCGTTGGGGTGAAATACTGTGGGGACCTTGTGTGCCCAGTGGCCCCTACGGTAACTATGAAGGCCAAACAGGAACCCTGAACATGAGACAGCTAAGAAGTATCAGATGAAGCAAGAAGTCCTCAAGGGCTGATCAGGTGGAGGATGTGATGGCTTGTAACTCGAAGGCGGATGAAGGCTGCAGCAGGTCTTTCGAGCCTGATTATCTGGGATTTCCTAACAATCAGTCCAAGTTAAGGATCTGTCAAAGACCCTGTGTTTGTCAGTGTGCAACGGTATTCCCATGTTCAACAACCCAATGCACGGGCATCTCTAGATCAACCCAGTATTGAGATACCCCATATGGAAAGAGACAATCTTCCTCACCGCTGAGTATTCAGATGTAGTTGAGGAAGTAATACTGCTGTCAAGCTATTCGGCTACATTTGTTTAATTAGAAGAAGAAGAAACTTTATAGTGCGAAACACCCACTAATGGCCAATCCAAGTAATTATCAACAGGATTACTCAAAATGCATGAAGCAAAGTTGGTAAAAGTAACACACTAAATATAGGTTCACATCGAAGATCCATGTACCACCTTCATCAAACTTTTTGTCATGAAACAATGCATGAAGCACATCGTAGAAATCATAGATACAGCCAAAGAGTTGGTCTTTTATTGCCCCTTTAGTTTGCATTATTGAGTTTGCAAGCAGTCAGATGGTCACATATTTGTTTGGCTAAAGTAAGTTCAAACGGGACAACACTCATGTTCCTACAGCTCCGATTTTTCCGTAGCTTTCCAAGGATCCCCTGAGCTGCCCGGTGGATGAGTCCAGTTTTTACTTAGCATGATCTTTGATACTTGCATCCACATATCGAAATGTTTGATAAAAAGTGTTTTCAATGTACTATAAACTTCATGCAAAGAAAAAAAACCCCAGCATTTTTGCCCCACCCCCAAACATTCCAAACTTTTCACTATTGTGGCGCAATGCAAAAACAAAACAAAACAAAAAAACCCTCACATTTCAGCACACAGTGATGTTTTTATGAGGATAAGCAGCACTGGAGACATTTTTCTTGTTTCCCTCAGAGACCCGTCGTGAATCCAGAGTTAAGTGGCTCTCACATTAGCGTCAGACGGGGGCGATTCCTGTAAGAGACAGTAAATCATGGCCGTCCGCCTGTCTTCCCTCTGAAGAAGATGCCTTCTCACGATCTCAGTAACACAAACGCGCACATTCACACCATGCAGCGCCAGTGCAGGCACCAACAGCCCGCCGGCGCACGGTGCAGCACGGGTGACCCCATGAGAATCAAACGTGAATCATCAGGTGCAACACCTCACAGTTCGCCTTTGATCAGCAGGGTTTTGTTACGACAGATCAAATATGCAGACGGGGTGTTACAATCGAGGGAGAGGAATGTGTGGAATGAAACGCGGGAGTTCAGTCAGGTTTGGAAACATGTGTCAGTCACCGAGCGGCAGGCAAGACCGAGTAAGCAATAAAAACAAAGAACCGTCCCTCATTTATGATGGTTAGTGGAAATTACTACCTGTCAATCAGTAATTTGTATATATTTATATTAATCACTGTATTCATGTCTGATTTAAATGTAGTTGTATAATAAACTAGTATCAACATATAATTAAAGGGATAAAACTGTTGTCTTCAAAGGAATTCTAATGGTGATGTCATAAAGGGCTTTTTGTTGCAGTGATTCCATAACATAAGGTTCTGTGTGGTCTTGACATTTGAGCAATTCTGTCTGAAATTGAACCATTTTTTTCCTCAACTAACACACAACCCTGCACCGTGTTTAACCCATCGTGGCTCATAACTTGACTTTGAGTTTGATCTTTGATGGTCATCCAAGGTCAGAGGGCGAGTGATCAATAGAAAGGTGATAGGCAATTGGATCTGGCCATATTTTAGCATGTTTGGCAGTGACCACAGGTAAATCTTTATCCAGTTCCTCTTAAACTTCATTCAAAACATCCCCAAGGCCAGTGGGTTCCAATCCTGGTCCTCCAGACCCTGAGTACTCTACATTCTGACTGACTCAGACTAGATCAGCTCAGTCAGGTGTGTTCAGACAAGCATCATCTGGATGAACACACCTGGTTTGGCTCATTATCTACAGTCAGAGCAATACTTGCTTGGGGTCCTATGGCACTGGGCCCAGGTTTTAACCTTGGCCTCTGACCTTGACTTTTAACCAATTTTCCCCCAAATCAAAGCACTATGTCCTTGCATGAACTTTGATCATTCCACCAAGTTTGATCAAAATCACTTCAAAGCTCTGAGTTATTTTGTTTGTCCACAGATGGACTTATGGGCAAAAAATGCGCTGCCACTCACAAATTTCATCCAGTATAGTCATACCTCAAAAATATAAGTAGAACAAACTTTAACAACAAGATCAGTTAATGAAGCTTTTGCAGGAGCTGATTGAAACGTTCTAAGAACGCAACCAGTTCACACTGCAAACGCGATCAGCTCACTGCACTTCACTAATTCAGCGGCTCGAAACAATAAATGTTATCGTTTTCTACAGTACCACATTAAACGGGTGCATAATGAGGATAAACTGGTTAAATATGATGAACTTTGATGCACCAAATCAATCCAAAAAGAGAATTTTTTGTTTGCTTGTTTATGGAACATCCTTTAGATCTATCTGTCTGCCACCTGCTGAATGGTTGGTGAATCCTGGATGGATGATGGAAATCAGGAGCAGGTGTGGTTGAATTTACATTTTAGCATCTTTGCCTCCTGCTGGACATGTCTGGGATTGTTGGTGGGAATAATCTGATCATCACATGCATGAAGGAAATTGGGAGCACACTGAAAAAAGAGAATGTTTGAACCAAATTAAAAAGTGTTACAATTTGTAAAAACCTGACTGAATTAAGTTGTTTGAACTTAAGTTTGAAAGTTAAATCAAACATTCTCTTTTTTCAGTGCAGGTGCGATTTTGAGGTTAAACATAACTTATTAATTATCTCGTTTATCAGTTTGTTTCATTTCCAAAGTCTGAACGCAAAATAACTGAGAACGCTTGAGATATAATTCTAATCAGATGTCAAAAACTGAAAATGGAGATTTTTTGTTCTATTAAATGAAATTTTCACAAATAAAATACCACAATGTATAATGTATTTTGACAGTTCCTCAAGGTCTTTTGAATATATCTTTCTTAAACTTAATGGTAAAAGCAAAAATGTGTAAAGCAACAGATTCTTAACTCTGATTTCCACCTATTAAATCTTAATATAACTTTTTTGGGGAAAAAGTCAATAAAAAACATGAAAACATGAAATGCAAACAATCCCCCAAAATTCCGTCACACAGCATTTCCACACACCTTTTGCCACCTACCTTATTTTTGCGCAGTGAAACATTTTCCTTGGCGAGGCATTCGGTAAATATTTGCCATCTAAAACAAGAACATGCCTCTTGAGTTGCAGCACATGTTGCAGAATCCTGAGGGAAAAGCTAATTCAGACTCTTGCAAACACACTGAATTTCACAGAACCCATTTCCTCTCCCAGATTTAATGCATCGTGTCACCCGTGCAGTTTGCCTTCATGCTATATGTTCTCAAAACTCCTCTTGCTCCATAATTGGCGCATCGGCGCATCGGTGCAATTGCAAAGACAAGCTGTGCATTTAGATTTAGTCTGCCATTTGATACCCGAGTCGAGCAAGGATGATATTTAACGTTGTGTTTAAACTTTTTAAGGTTCCTGCAAGCTGATGCTTTGCAGTCAGAAACGATTAAAGCGCAGGACAGAGCGCAGCCCGAACCGCAGTCAATTATACGTAGTTTTGACAAGAATACATTCATCACGTCGTGATTGGATCTCAAACATGGAATCACAGCGATGAAAGACAAAGCATAAACATCAAACTCAGATCTTGGGTGGCGTGACGTGACGCGCAAACCTGAAGATTCTTTAAGAGTGAAAGTGAAGAGAAGTGGGCCGTGTTTTGGTCAGATACGATGACAAAGTTTAGGTAAAGTTGGCCAAGTGTTGTTTTTCTTGTCCAACCTTCGGTCAGGTCGGCGGTTCAACCACCTGAAGGAAACCCCAGCGAGCTGAAACGGCGACCGCAACTGCTGCTCTTTCCTATAACCAATTCTGGAGACTTAGACTAAGCTCACATCTAATCCGCGGCCCATGCAGATTAGCGTTCATGGTATTGTTTTCAAAACAATACTGTGTTTTTGTAAGTAAATTATATTCAAGGGTACTTTTTGAGACGTCTTGCCTGATTGGAAGGATTTGGGCAATTATGTTACAGGATACAGTCAAGACAGGGACAAGCAGAGTTCATGTGAAGCAGAGGTGCCAAACTGAAGGCTCGAGGGCGAGACGTGGCCCATAAGCCATATGGTTGGGGCCCAGAGTACATCTTAATGGTTGTTAATAATAAATGACACTTTTAGTGTCTTTTCTTAGTTGTATACATGAATCTCAATTTAACAACTACTTATATATATATGTAGTAAGAAGAAAACGTGAATTAAGCAGCAAACACTGGAAGAATTAAGGGGTACGTTACTTCTCATAGATATGGATCTGGTCCACTATTTGAAGGTGTTTCTTTAACTTTGGCAGTTTTAGTTCCTCAGCTGTCTGTCTCAGCATCTATCTGTCAAATGTTTTATAATATATAAACTTAAAAATACAAAGAAATACTGTCTGGTAATTGACAACCTGTTTGTGGCTTACGTTTATTTTAGATTTATTTACTGACCTAAATTTTTTTTGTCATTTTTTTCTCTTAATATTAATAAAATTATTACGTGGAATGGCATTTTGAAGGGTACTGATGTTGGTATTTATGGGGTGTAGGGGGGTGGATTGACCTCATACCAGAATTTCCCATTTTGACAGGAGGCAGTTGTGGTGCCGCGCATCACCACATGCACCACATTATGGAATCACCATGGATTCTGGATGGCAACAACTCAGTCAGACAACCAGTCCTTCCGCACCCCTCTCAAGTAGCTGTCAATCTCTTACAGCCACGTTAAACGTGGGCGTTCCTTTGGGCGTCTCCAGCAGGTGGAGTCCTCGACACTGAGAACCAAGAAATGTGTCACATGGCTAAAAAAAAAAATCATAGCGTTCTATTAGCATTAAAAACATACACAAATATTCCAGTTTGACACCAAAATTAGCCGCACAACAGTGCAGAGCCATTCTGAAATCACCCAAAGTGGACAAGGAAGAAGAAAATCTTGTACTTTTTCAACCCTCATACCAGACACTCATCACACTCATTATTATTTTTGGTTTTCTCCTCTTTCCAATGTAATCTTCCTCTTCTTTTGACTAATTATCAAGTTATGCTTTCTTCTGTCATATTCTAAGTCATCCGTGTTGTTTCTGAAATTGTGACGTGTCTGTCCAAACAAACGGTGCCCGTACATGTTTGCTATAATTGTCCCAAATGCGTCCAAATCCATATTAAGTCAAGAATCAGCCTTAAAGCTACAGTGTGCAGGATTTAGTGTTATCTTGTGGTCAGGGTGGAGATTACATGATGTCAGCACCAGTCCTGATTTTGTTTCCCTTCATGTTTTTGCTTCTTTGGCAACACAGACTAGTGATCCCTTTCCTTCTCTTGTGACAACCAATATGTATGATTGTCCATGTCACACAAAATAGGAGTTCTCACAGTTGTTAGCCTGCAGGAGCAACCAGGAGACAGTGAATAGGGGAGTAACCACTGATTTTTGTTCCAACTTTGGGCTTCGCTGCAAAATGTGAAAAGTTGAGTAAGTATGTCTCCATTGCGCTACTGTACCAATATGCCAGTGCAACATGGCGGTCTCCATGAGGGGGCCTGCTCCCATGTAGATATGAAGGGATCACTCTAAGATCACGCAAGCACTTCGATTCATCATTGCTGGTGATTGTACACAAACAAACAGATGGTTATGAATGCTATATTTCTGCAAATAAACACCCCTAAATCCTACGTATTGTAGCTTTAACTCAACTGTGCTGCAATGCATTTTAACAGTAAATGGAAGAACTTAAAGCAGCACCGATTTTGTGGACTTTCAGTGAAAATTCAGTCATGCATGCTTTCGTTGTGACATGTTGGAAGCACAGGCCGCTATTTCAGCAGATCCGATCGCGCTGCATGTCTGTTTAAGCAGAGAGACGTTTTGCAAAGGATCTCTCATGAACTAAAAACTTTCCCTGGTGGTGGTGGGGTGGGGGAGAGGTGGTGGTGGTGGTGGTTGGTGTGGGGGTGGGGGGTGGGGGGGGGTATTGCCAGTTTTGGACAGCTCTTCATTTTGCTGCAGAGACAGTTTTGTAATATATGTGAGCCCACGCTGACAAAAACAGAGCGAGCGCCGTTTTTATGTGCAGGTAATAACGTTAAAGGCTGGAATCCGAGATGTGGAATATAATATTTCATTTATTACAGCTTCTCCACTGGTGGCCGTACACTAAAGCTGCTGCACTTGTGTGCTGAAGAGCTTGGCCGGGACTCGGAGCTCTGGCCAAGGTCTGCCCTGAGGACTGTGGTGGATAGCCACCCTGCCAGACACTCTCCGTCTCCTTACTGCTCAGGACCACACACCTTCACATGGACTCGCTTTGTTATCACAAGCTCTTCGTAGAAACATAACGGAGGTATTGGCGAGCCTAGAGTTACACTTGCTGTTAGCGCAGCGCGCGCTGTGCCGACTGTTTCCTCGCTTTGTCATAGCAGATGAAACCAGCAGCTCGCACAGTTTTTGCAGAAAATTACTTCTTGCAACATTGCTGGAAAAACGCTGGCGGATAACCTGACACCTGAGATGAGTTAAAATTAACTCTGGAGTGAGACTGTGTGTGCTTAAGCTGTCTGCACTCGTCGCTCCCTGCTAAAGCTAAAAATGACATGACATAATTAGCCCCGAGCAGACGTTACACATGTGGAGTATTAGAAAAGGAAGGCTTATTTATTAATAGCCCTTCTGGCTGCTGGTGTGTACTCTCTCTGGCGAGGCATCAGAACGGCTCGGCGGGACAAACAGGCAGGTACAGTGATTCGCTTTAACAGGCGACATCTGTAAAACGCCAAGGTGGTTTACACCGCGGCCGAGCCCGAATTAATGTGCTTTCATTGGAAACAAACACCACTTGCAATCAACTTCTGTTGGCCGGTGCGCCGTTGGTGCGAATGTAAATATCTCCTCACAGCCCCGCCGCCGCCGCCGCCGCCATGCAACAAACCAAAACTCAAGGCGAGATTCGCCCAAGACAAAGTCCAGAATCTGCGGAAGTGTCGACATTTGATCTACGATGCAACACGGCCAAGAGGATGTTGATGTTGAGTGTGAATTGTTTGGTACGTATAATCTTAATGAAAAGTAGATATTTTTCTTTAGGAGTCCAGCGGCGGTATCTCCATCTTCCAGTGACTTCACCTTCTTTCTTGTGGTGTCTGGACGACTGTTTTTGGAGTCGATGTGCTGAGGGAAAATAAAGTAATAAGGGGAAATGTTTAATATTGAATGGCGCGCGCACAACTTAAACACACATTAAAAATAGCTCCTAGGGTTGTGATTACATAAAAGATTGCAAAAAAAAAAAAAAAAAAAAAAAAAGGAGGGAAAGTTAGATGACTGGCGGAGGCCGCGACGTAGGAGCTGTGGCTGACCACCGAGAGACTGAGCCATTTCTTTTTCTCCACTCCTCATTTTAATCAAGGTCTCACTCCAGGATAAACAGTGCCTACCTACGCTGCAGTTCAAACATCCAGGCCCGCTGAGACTCAAGTGATGATTTCTAAATGTTCGCTGACAAGTTGGTTTAATTTGTGTGCTAAGTAGATGGCGGCGGACTTTTTCATACACACATATATACATATATATCTGTGCCGCTATTTCTCCCATCTCGGCACTTTCTCTGTCTCAAAATATTTTGGTCCTCCACAAGTCCTGCCGTCTGGTTTACATAGCCAGCGCTGTGTTAAAGGTGAGGACAGATCCAGCCGCTTAAGGCTGCTGAAAACTCCGTCAGACAGCCTGTCTGTCCATCAAAAAGAGTCAAAAACCCCTCTGTCCTGATCGTTGTGTGTGTCTCGTTGGTCAGCTGTACGTTCGCCTCAGTTGACCGCGTAGATTTTTTTCCATGCGTGAGCATAAGATGCCAGCAACAATAACAAATGGATCAACAAGGATGAGGAAAAATTCTGAATGATCCTTTTTAGTGAGGATGTACGGATGGACAAAATGAAATGAGCAGCGTGGCCCAAAAATACCTGTAGTTATGGTAGATATTTTAGAGAAGGCATATGAGGCCAACACAGGTGGTAGTACACGCGCATGTGGAAAATTATTCAGAATAATGCTCATCGATTGCTTGAATGCAACAAATCTTTACAAAAAGTCTGCTTAATCATTAAAATCACAGTAAGGTTGTGTCTGATTACCCTATTTCATGATCACCTTGATTACAAAAATCACCACTTTTTAATGAAAAATTAAGTCACTGGGGTTTATTTTTTGAAACATTTGTTTGATTTTTGTTACTCAAATTCATCTGATTTTTTACAATCAATTCTGTCTTATATTTTGGTAGAAAGCATCCGCACGCACTGATAAAAGCTTTCATATAATTATTATAATTTCAGTTACAATGTATAATTTCAAATATTAAATGGCATAAAAGAGATAATACCCAGAACTCAGAATCAGTTAGCATCACCTTAAATAGCAAATAGCATAAACTAGCACACACCACAATCAAAATAGGTCTCAGGGCCTACAATATATAGAATATTCCTTTTTCTATTAAAAAAAAAAGTTTTTATTGAATATCAGCAGACGGATATTTTGTTGATGTCAACTGTTGCGTGGTACATTTGTATTTCTGTCTTTCTGTTCTCTGTGGATAACATAAACTGAGCTAATAAACGTGTGCAGGTTTCTATGAGAAACTGCGCCAAAAACAAACTGGAAGATTCTGTCATTTTTAAGACAGGTTTAGATAGTGAAAAATATATTTCCATTAATAAATGCTAACTTATAATCTTGCTAGTGAGTGAGCTAGCAAGATTGGCTAGTTAGCATGTAGCTGGATCATAAACAAGCTGCTTTGGAGCAAAGAATGGTGGGTATGTGTTCATCAAGTAATAGATTGCACAACAGTGAGTGATTTAGTGCAATAATTTTGCATTAAGCAACTCACACTTGGCCAAGTTTGCCACGATTCAGGCAGGATCGCATTGAGTTTCAACTCTGCATATCTTGGCCGATTTCCCCAAGCAGCTCACACTCCTGACCAAATTGCTACACTGCACAACTTGTATACAACTCAGGGTTGGGGGGAGATGAGATTCGACTTATTACTTGGTATAGATTGGTGCAAGTTGCATCACCATGTGCCACATGGCGTGATCTGCTTGGGTTATGGGTATACTTCTATTAAACTCCACACCAGTCTAGACAACTCTGTTTGAACTCGGATGTGAAACCTGGATGCCAACATCCGCCAATCTCAAGAAAAAGTTAAGTTTAACCAACCTTTCCTGATTTATTCCTAGTAGTACACCAAGATCCCCACAAGCTATGTACTAGTTATGCAGGAAAACCAGGTATCAAACCCAAACAGGTGGTTGAGTGAATTTTGTCATGTCTCTTAACCTACCATCCCTGGTTCTCAAGGCCAGGCACCTAAGTGGCTCTACTCTTTTCTTTTCTACTCTTCCTTTTAGATATTTAGATATACCTTTGTATACTGGCATAGTTACACCTTAAAAATTGGAATCTAATATATAAGATATACCTTACTGAATTTCATGTCACGTGTTTGACAACTCCACCATGACAGCTTCCAGTCTACTGGGCTCCTGTATGGATCAAGCCTGATTCGCCATTTCCTAGTTGTGCCTGAACGTGTGATCTTCCTGCTTCTCCTCAAACTCTTTCTCTGCTCTCTGGTCGCTGCATTGCTGCGGCAATGAAAACCCTGTCATTGTGTGGTCAGTCGTCAACAGCTCAGAGACTGCACTGCTAAGCCGAGAGGTCAGTGGAGTTCAAGTGACGGAACTGCAAAGTCAGGATTACAACTACGTCGGAGCGATGATACGACATTCACGTGACGCTGTCAGTCACATGATGCTATCGCTTCAGCAAAATGTCAATAATAGAAATGATTGTGTGTCATGAATATGACAAGTGTGAGGAGGAATAAGGACACTCCGCTTTGGCCATGACTCAAATGTGGGGGTCACGACAGCCGACGGTAACCTGAATGAGCTTATACATAAACTGCCCGTTTTGCGACTCAAAAAGTCAGTTTGCTTGCTGTCGAGAACAAAGTGCGCCTGATAAAGGCAGACGGCTCACTGGAGAAACGGGCTATTATGAGGAGGAGTTCGGCACTGTGTCCTAACAATGGAGCAAACAAAGGATCTGTTGTCTTCCCAAACCGGTGGGTTTTTTATTTTTTTTTTCTATGGGACTTTTGTGATGGATAATTGCCCTCCTCACATGATTTCATAATGATGTGACTCGTCTTTCAGTCCCTGTGTAACACAATAACAAGATAAAAAAAAAGGGGGGATCTAAATCTGAATTTTTCACAGTGTTTAGAAGTGGCGCTTTTCGTCGTTGCTGTTGTATAATTTTAGAAAGATGTATGAGCAAGACGCTGACTTGAACCAGTGGTATTAAAAGCCTGGAGCTCAAGCAGGCGGCGCCAACTCCTTGGGTTCAGGGGCTGTATTGTCTTAAGATAAACGCTTAAGTGCTCACACAACTGGAGTTTTAGGGACTTTATGTCCTATTGCTGTTGAATATCACATTCAAAATCCGATGGGATTCATCCAAGTTGAGCCAGACGTGTCTATTGCTTTTATGTTTAAGAACAGGTCCCAAACTGGGAGAGCAAGGGCCGGATGCAGCCCCAAAACCGCAACATCATGGTCACAAGCATGCCAGTCAGCACGATTATTTTATTCCTGAATTACCCATTTAACCCTAAAAAGTTCAATGTAATCATCAGCAACTGCTACAAGTAGCACATTTTTGTAATTAAGAGTACTAGGAGCCATGTTGGGTGGATCACAAATGGGAGTAGTTGGTGATATTCAGGGAAAACTATAAAAAAAAAAAAAAATTGATCAGCAGGAAGACTGAGCAGTAAGCGTTCAGAATTAAATGTTTAACAACATCAAAATTGTTGGATCAACTTAAAGTGCTTCAATTGTTAATACTCAAATGAATTAAGTTGATCCAATCATTCTAACAAGTAACATTAAGGACACCTGTTAACTTAATTTGGAAAACTTTAATTCATTGAGTGTTACCAATTAAACTGATTTAATTAGGATTTCGGTTTTCAGTGTAGAAGGTCTTATGGCACTGACAGTTTTGCACTTTTCTGAAACAGCATCAGACAATATAGTATTGGATCTTTAATATAATGACTTGGATTTACTAGAGCACTTTTCAAGACACCCAAAGCACTTACAAGTTGCAATATTCATTCACGCACAATGGTGGTGGTAAGCTACTTAGTGCAGCCACAGCTGCCCTGGGGCAAACTGATGGAAGACTCGGGTCCGCGATTCTGCACCTACGGCCCCTCCGACCACCACCTCATTCATACCTCACTCAGCCAAGGTGAGTTCTTGCCCAAGGACACAATGGCAATATGCAGATTTTTGACTGGTGGGAGTCGGATTCAAACCTCCGACTCTTCGGCTCGCTCTACCAACTGAACTACTGCCGCCCCAAAAGTACATTTCAAGGAACATACACTTAATGTCTTTTGGGGAAAAATATAGGTTGATAGAGTAGGCTCTTGCTAAACCAGAAGTTCCTAGCATTGTTTTTCTTTGAGTTGTCAAATCTTGGCTTAGCCCCGACCACCCCAGTTACAAACTTCAAATTTTTCTGACAAATTCCAATTCTGACAATCTCTGAAGTCAACCAGGCCAAGCAGAACCTGCCTAGTGTCCTTTGGGCTCATTGGGTAATGTTGTTTCTTTAAAGTGAAACCATTAGGCTGTTCTCCATGAGGATGTTTAAGGTCTTAATAGAATCTTTCATTACTTGCTGACAGCATTACTCTGAATGCTGTTGGGGGGGGGGGGGTCCAAACTGTAAACATTGTTCTTGACACAAAGCTGTCTGCACATGCACAGTACGTGCACATCAGTAACCCGAGGGCCACTGTCTTTTAGATGCTTGTAATCATTCCCGTGAGTCAGCAGAGATCAATTCAGGACAAGTCGGCCGTGGAATGTGTTTACCTCTCATAAATAATAATAATAAAAAAACATTAACAAAAAAACCCTCAACTTCAAACAGAGCGTCTTCTGGATTTGGATTAATCCAATGACCTGGTGACATACAAAAATGCATGTGTGGTTGTGTTTATGATGCTGGAGAAAACCATCTGCTTTTCACTGTGTTGTTCAATTATAAATAAATGTGCTTACAAAAGAAAAAAAGGTGAACTGTCTCTGCACTTTTTGTGACCATTTTATGATCAACTTTGCATATGGGCCAAACCTACAGAACCATAATGAAAATAATTGATTTCATCACCTTAAAAAAATCATTTGAACACTATTTCAAATGAAGGTGCTTAATAAAGTGTAGAGGTGTGATCTGTTGCACAGAGTTATGGTTTGATGTCAGTGGAATCAGTCTGGTTTTAAAAAGGTCTGAAATTAAAGCCACTAATTCAGATGTAAAATCCAAATTACATATCTTCAAAATTTAATATTGAAATGGCAAAACTTTGATAAAATCCAAAGGGGAAAAAAAAAACCCCACATTTGACTGAAACAAGATCTCCAACAATCAGATTACAAAATTTCAATTAAATTGAAAAAAATTAAATGAATTATTCAATCTACCAAACAGAGCAGTGTGTCAGATTTAAAGAATATCCTCAAAGTTGCTCTCTAGTTATTTCCATGACGCTTTACTGTGAAGTGAAGCCCAGCTGGAGGTTAAAGTGAAGGTTAAGCATGTAGTTGAGGTGAAAATTAGGGTTAAATTCAGGGTTAAGAGTTTGCCTTAGATGACAGAACCCTTGGCATTTGCCAGTCTTCAGTAGTGGTGAAGCATCATGGGAAAAAAATGCCCGGAACCCCCCCCCCCCCACCACCACCACCACCACCACCAAATCTGACTTTACCAAATATTTCAAACATGCATATTTGCATATTGTTGTTTTAAAATGTACAACTTGAATTTTTTGTTGTAATTTGTGGCTTTTAATTCATATCTTGTTAAATGGTAAATGGACTGCATTATATAGCGCTTTTCCATCTGCATCAGATGCTCAAAGCGCTTCACAATAATGCCTCACATTCATCCCGATGTCAGGGTGCTGCCATACAAGGTGCTCACTACACACCGGTCAGGTTGGGATTTGAATTGAGGATCCTCTGGTCTCAAGCCCAACACTTTAACCACTAGACCATCACCTCCCCTCGTTCTTCTTGAAATTGTTTGTTCACCAGAAAAATACTGTGCAAAAATTTTTTTTTAGGCATGATTAAAAACAAAACAAAATCAGAAAGCAAAGAAACTTCTGAATCTCAAACAATATTCAGCATAAAAACTAAACTATAAATATGTAACATGTCAACACTCTGCTTTTCAAATGCAATTCTTCCTAGTGCAATAATGTCTTGATTTGATTGTTGTATTTGTGGTAAGTTGCACTGGGTTGAAAACTTACAAAGTCATCGGGTTTTATTGATCTGAAAAAAGTTTTACTCATTAAAAACATACAACATTCATTAATAAAAAGGCAAAAAATTGGTATTTTTTATATCAGCATTTAAAATATTAAAAGTTGTTCTTATACAGTTAAATACTATAGAAAAAAAAACAAATATTCATAGGGGAAGACAAGGTGCTTACAATTTCTGCACAAGTCCATTTAACTGAAAAGAAATAATAAAATTTATTTTCAACTATATTTTGTGTTATGCTCTTTTTGCAGTCAAAGATTGTGTTAATTTTATCATATGGAATTATTTGAAAAGGCTTTTACCAACATAAATTGTTTTGTTTCTTATATATGATGACACCTAACCATTTTTTTTTTTTTTAAAAAGCCAACAAAAGTTGGTTCTGTGTATCATATCTCCCTGATGTGGTGGATCATTTTTCTTTTCTACGCAAACATTCCTCAAACGATGTAGAAAAAAAATAGCTGCATTGAAATGAGCGTTCTAATACGTGCTCTTTGAACAGTGCTTGCACACATTTTGGGGAATTACAGCCAATCTCTTGGTTCTCTTTCACAAAAACACTGCAGCAGACTCCAGGATGAAACGCTGGAATTTGAGGCACGATGCTAATTTGAAGACAGAATAAATCTATAAATCTGACTTTGTCTCTCGCCTGAGGATATACAGCCACGAAAATTACAGGTTGACTCTGCAGACATGCAGACATCTCTCATCTGTTGCTAATAGTATAACCAGCAGGCTGCTACGTGCTTACTCAACGTCTAGCGGCAGGGGTGAGCGGAGGTAAGATGTAACAATGATATCATTATGAAGCAGAAATTGGTTGGCTCCAGTTGCACGTTGTTATGACAAAGATTTACTGCATTTTGAACAGAATAATCTGTTTGTGTGAACTCGTGGGATTATCCGCTCATTCATGAATTATTCACCAATCAAATGAAAATACATTTTTTTTAGGACGAACGCAAAACCAGATGTTGAGTCTGTGCTGTGGCATTAGCTGGCAGCCAGCATGAAAAGTCATTTGTGAGTGTTCTGATTGCTCCTTACGAACAAACAAACAGGCACCGGCAGCACGACTATCTGAGGAAGATCTCGCGCAAAGCAGAACGATGATCTGGGAGGACAGCGCCACATCTGGTTGTCGTTAAAGGCTTGTTTTGCTGCGTCCTGCAGACTCGGTGCCATAGGCTCCAACTGCTCCAGCAAGAAGGGTTCATACTGACTTGAAACCAACAAGTGGTGCCTGGAAGACTCCCCACAGAGGTCAGCGTCGGGACTCACCGGCCCAGGAGACAATGGATCAGGACTCGGCAGACTGAGCCGTGAAACAAACACTGGAGCGGTTCGAAGCAGAGACACAGAGTAGGATGTTAGCCACGTGAAAAGCCTCATTGAGCAAGACGGCACAGATTTAATCTTTCAAACTGTCAAAACATCCTTTTTTTGAACATCTCTTTTTTTTTAAAGTACCTCCACCAAGGGGTTCAGTTTCATCGCATCTGTTAGTTGTGGGATTTGAGCTGATCACCATGAAACTGTGTGAAATAATCATATTATCGAGATGAAGGGCCTTTTAGAGTTTGGTGATGATCAGGTATCAGTTGTTGATCCTTCTTGATTTACTTACTTTCTGAGCATTTCAATCTATTTGTTTAAAAAAAATGTTTTGAGCTGATTGCTTAAAGGAGAAGACTGGTCCTGTTAAGTGGAACAGCTCATTAAATATTGGTGATGATCAGGATTTGAATTTATATCATTTATGTATTTACATTCTTAATGTGTCAATCAATTAAAAAAAAACATTTTGAGCTGATTGCTTCAAAGAGCAAGATAGACCATGTTAAGTGGAAGAGCTTGTTAAATTTTGTGATCAGGTCTCAGTAGTTGATCCTTTATTTACTTATTTTTTGAGGATCTCAATCACTTTGTTGTAAATAAATGTTTTGAGCTGATTGCTTAAAGGAGAAGACTGGTCCTGTTAAGTGGAACAGCTCATTAAATATTGGTGATGATCAGGATTTGAATTTACATCATTTATATTTACATTCTTAATGTGTCAATCAATTAAAAAAAAACATTTTGAGCTGATTGCTTCAAAGAACAAGATAAACCATGTTAAGTGGAAGAGCTTGTTAAATTTTGTGATCAGGTCTCAGTAGTTGATCCTTTATTTACTTTTTTTGAGGATCTCAATCACTTTGTTGTAAAAAAAATGTTTTGAGCTGATTGCTTAAAGGAGAAGATTGGTCCTGTTAAGTGGAAGAGCTCATTAAATATTGGTGATGATCAGGATTTGAATTTATATCATTTATGTATTTACATTCTTAATGTGTCAATCAATTAAAAAAACATTTTGAGCTGATTGCTTAAAGGAGAAGATTGGTCCTGTTAAGTGGAACAGCTCATTATATATTGGTGATGATCAGGATTTGAATTTATATAATTTATGTATTTACATTCTTAATGTGTCAATCAATTAAAAAAAACATTTTGAGCTGATTGCTTCAAAGAGCAAGATAGACCATGTTAAGTGGAAGAGCTTGTTAAATTTTGTGATCAGGTCTCAGTAGTTGATCCTTTATTTACTTTTTTGAGAATCTCAATCACTTTGTTGTAAAAAAATGTTTTGAGCTGATTGCTTAAAGGAGAAGATTGGTCCTGTTAAGTGGAAGAGCTCATTAAATTGGTGATGATCAGGATTTGAATGTGGATTCTACATCTTTATACCATTTATGTATTTTCATACTTAATGTGCCAATCAATTTAAGAAAACATTTTGAGCTGACTGCATCAAAGATAAAGATAAACCATGTTAAGTGGAAGAGTTCAGGTTTGTTATCAGGTCTCAGTAGTTGATCCTTCTTTATTTTCTGAGGATTTCAATCAGTTTGTGAAATAAAATGTTTTGAGCCGATTGCTGAAAGGGGAAGATTGGTCCTGTTAAAGGGAAGAGTTCATTAATTATTGATGATGATCAGGATCTGGATGTGGATTTTGCATCTTATATCATTTTATATTTACATACTTAATGTGTCAATCAATTTAAGAAAAAACGTTTTGAGCTGACTGCGTCAAAGTTTAAGATAGACCATATTAAGTGGAAGAGCTCATTAATTTGTGATTCAGGATCTGTATGCAGAATATCAACTTTTTTTAACCTAATCTTTTTCAAATGTTGTTTTCCAGAGTGAGATTTGATATTTTCCACCATCAGATCAATCAACTTTTACAAAAAGGCTTTGAGCCAAATTCTCTGAAACCTGAGGAAAACATACACTACGGTAACAGGAATAATCCATTAAAATTAGATCACAATCTGCATTGTGCACATATTTTTGTAGCTGTCTTCAACATTATTTTTGCTCAGCTGCACAGCTGTGCATGTGTATGTAGAAATTCCAACAAGCTAAAATGTTTTCAGCCATCCTCTCTAAAAACTTGGGGAAATATTGGTCCTTGTACGTCAAAGAATATATAACATTTTGGGATGTGATCCAGATTAAAGTCTGCCTGTTTCACCCAATTTTTGCTCAGTTCTGCAGCTCTGCATGTGAAAGTAGTGCCTCTGATCAGCTAATAACGTTTTGAGCCAACCTCTCTGAAAACGTGGGGAAAGATTTGGAAGAATACAATGGAGATGGCTTGGATGAAACTCGACTTGCTCCACCTTTGCTCTGCTCCTCACCTCAGCAGTGACTCTGGCAATCTAAAAATGTTTTGAGCCGCCCTCTGGTAAACTAGGCGAAAAATGGGTGATTTGAAGAAGTAGAAGAGAAGAATATAATTTGGAGATGATTAAAATCCGATTTATTTACCCCACCTTTGCTCATCTGCACAATTCTGCATGTGCAAACACTGACTCTGATGAACTAATAACATTTTGAGCCATCCTCTCTGCAACTGAGGGAAAAGACTGGTCATTTTAAGTGGAAGAATACAACAAATATTGGAGATGGCTTGGAAGAAACTCTATTGGTTCCATCCCTCCTTTGTTTGACGTCTCACCTCTGTTTGCGCAAGCAGTGACTCTGATGATCCAAAAATGTTTTGAGCCACCGTTTGACCAACATAGGGGAAAAGATTGGTTATTTGAAGAAGAAGAAGTTGGGAGGTTGGAAATGAGAATGAGAGGAACAGTAGTAGCCAGTAAACGAGTATTGATCAGTATGTCTGGTATTTATATTGTGTATTTGTTATATTTATGTTTGAAAACTGTCTTTCTTTTTTCACATTTGATACTCTGTGTGCTTACCCTGTGTGCTGCTATACAATGCTGCTGGAACCTCAATTTCCCTGAGAGAGTCTTCCCAAGGGATCAATAAAGGTCTATCTAATCTAGTCTAATCTAATCTAATCTAAGAAAACACTTCATTTTGGAGATAATCCAGATTAAATTCCGCTTGTTTCACCCCACCTTTGCTCAATTCTGCTGTTTTGCATGTGCAAGCAGCGACTCGGATGAACTCAAAACATTCTGAGCCAGTCTATCTGCAACTTGGGGAAAAGACTGGTTATTTTTAAAGACTGTCTGGATTAAATTCTGATTGTTTCACCCCACATTTGCTCAACGTCTCAGCTCTGCTTGTACAAACAGTTATTCGCCACAATCTCCGTTTGTTTTATTAGATTAATGGCTGTAAATAATACTAACATGTCTTATTTTCACTGTTATCGTTGAAATCACATATAACTTTATTTGAATAATAATGTCCTGATACTATAACACTGATGCGTTTTAAAGATGTATTTCATCTTCTGTGTTTCATTCCAGTGGAAAATAAAAGAGTTTAGAAATGCTGCTGAGCATAAAGTAGGTAGATGATCAAGGTTGATGTAGGTCCACTTTTGACCGGTTCTCGGGATCTAAGCTGACTGGGTGGGCTGGATGAGTGCCACATAAGTGACCAAAAGGTGAATCTTAAAGAAGTGACAAATGCCTTTAAACGATGCTAACATTCCCTCTAGGTTGGATTGGTTATCCCTCCTGAACAAATCCATCAGAGGCCGTTATATTGTTTTTGCATGGTCAGATTTTTCCGGGTATTTTTGCGGCCTCCTGTTTGCACACCTGGCGGAATTGTGAAAGTTTGTCTTGGGTCATGCGTGTTTATCCACCCCGGGGCCCCAGAGATGACCCCATCATGCCACTGGTGGGGGGGTGGGGAGGCCAGCACTTGCGTGTGGTGATTTCCAAAGTGTCCAGGCTTTGGAGACGGGCCACACTGCCTGCGCCGCCTTTCAGCGATCTGGCCCGGCTCTCACCGCTGCTGCCGCTGCTGCTGCTAGAGGGGGTGTTTGGCAGGGCACCGCGATGTTTTCAGAAGCACAGACTTCTGGCAGCGTCGCTCAATATGATGGAGAAAAATGCCTGCCGTTAATGAAAGCCAGCAGTGTCTCTCCAATTGGACGACAACCCGAAAGGCATTATGTAACTGAGATACCATAAACATTTCAAAATTGTCTCTCAACAAATTATCAGTGTTTATTTTTCCACGTTATATCTGATAGTTTTGAAACACGTTGTAATTATAGGAAGAGTTCTGAAGGACATTTTGCCTCTTTTTCTGTTCCATTAGCAAATGATCATACGGCCAAGAAAGCATCTGCAGCAATACGTCTGAGGAGTATTTAAGAATAATCATATTAAATGCTTTATTCAGGATATGCTATTTGAGATAAATTCATGTGACAAAATAAAGATCGTGGCTGCGTTAGTGAATGCTCTTCTTTCACTCATGTTTGGATAGTGATGTTTTTGGCTGAAGCCCAACGCTGCACCTACAGCACGTATTAGTCAATATTTATCTAGTTTGGAAAAGCTTTACTGAGATGGGAATAGAGGGTGAGATGATTTAATGGGCATGCCAAAGAACCTTCTTGGATGCCAAACTTTTAGACTTTTGGTGGTCTTCCCTCAAAGATCAGACACCCAGAGGGCCGTTAAGGAGACCACGAGATGCCATGATTCAAGAGCCACTGAAGGCACATGAAAGCCTGCAGAAAATGGAAGGGTCTGTCTGGCAATTACTGCTCATCAAGGCACATTTCAAAGAGCAGCCGTATTATGAGAGTTCTTGCACATGAAGGAGTTATAGTTTTTACTCTCTGTGTCGTTCCTGAAGCGTTGGAGTGGACGATCAACATTTAAATGTCTGGGCAGACATCAGGCCTCGTGCAAGAACCCACACATTTGTTCAAAAATGGCGCGTATGAGTAACTTTGCCTATTCACCACTTTTCTTTTGAGATTTGTCAGGGGTGAATAAAACATATACTGTCATCCATGTTTTCGGGAATTGATTGAATATTTCAATATTTTAAAGCAGTTTTACATAAATTACATGTCATGATTATGCTGATGTTATTGTGTTTATCTCTAAAATTGTATATGTAACGTAGCATATGTTCCCCCAGGAAGAGTCAACAGGTCAACGCTCTCTGCTGTTTGCAGTTGCTGACCTGGATGCTACCTCCTCCACCTCACTGCCACCAGTCTGTCCCTGTCTTCTTCTCAGTGCAAGATCCAAGATCTACCTTCCCTGGCACTCTGTCATAACGGGAACTTAACATTCCGTACAATGTCACTACATATTAAAATATTAAACTTTTTCTTGTCTCCCAAGTCTTTATGGTAGAACTGTAATATGATTTACATACATTGGTTTGTCACTTCCACAAGGGGGAGATGCTAAATTGGTCCCAGGAACAAGGAATAATTTTGAGCACCCAGAGATGTGTGAGTGCAGATAACTTGAGTTCAATGCATCCCACAGGAAGGAGAAAGGTTCAAGCTCAACCAGACTGCAAATTAATATTATGTAATTCTGCAAACCACTTATGACACGTAATTAATCCATTTTTAAGGTGAACTGTTATTTTCTTCCTCAATTCCACTTTTTGTTATCAGCCATTTCAAGTTTTTTGAATTTCTCTGACTGCAATCTTCAAAGATCCTCTTTGCTGTCTCCAATCCCAGTGGTCTCACTGGACATCGCTAACAGACATCACAGCCTTATTTGGTATATTTGAGGCACTATTCACCTATTCTTGTGAATGTGCTCTGTTTTACACATATGCCCCAGTCACAATGTTTGGCACACATCATTTACGCAATTTTCTAGATTGCAAACATTTGCAGAATCTGGTGCGGCATCCTCCTACCACACCTTCACAAATATGTTACCGACTGTCGCTACACAATAAATGACAGTGCATGTGCTTCCTCGCTGAAAAAGATATTTCAAAAATTAGTCCAAGCAGTCATTTGACACACATTCCAGATACAGCAAAACACATATTTTCTGCACTGTGCAAGAAAACCACAAATGAGACATTAAAGACAACTCCTGTATTCATTTGGAATCCTATAACTTCCTCCCTTTTACTTTTATCCTGCAGACAAGCATAGAAAATGTGATTTTCCAGTGTGTTTAATAAACCAACTTTTACTCGGCGTCGACCGGGACATTTCCGCTGCTGGATATTAAGAACTGGGGCTTCTAGCTTTACCCGTGACACTTCATATATCACAGTTAACGTTGAGTGTCATAAACTGAAAAATAATATTTGTCTTGATGCGTTTTTTCTGCACGTCATGAAACTTGATTAAATGTTCTAATAGGCTGTCGTGTGTCCGTCGCGTAGCCAGATGCAGAAACAGATCTTTCCAGAAGGCGCGACTAAAGTTACAGCATGAGGGGAATGAATCAAGATACCCAGGTTCTGGTTTTTCACTTTAAACACACTAACACATAATCACTATGCAAACCATCGCTTCAGATCACTGCAGGAACTTGAAAAATGTGTTGTAGCGTTGCTTCCTTGAGAGCTGGAGATGCTTAAATCAAACATTACGATTGGCTGTAGGAAGCTCTTGTTTGAGCCCTTTAAGACTTTGAGTATTACTTCTGGTTTCTGTGCGCAGACACACAGAGGTCGTGTAACTTTTTGATAATCCTCCGTGAACCTTCCTGAAGGTTTCATAATGCGGGGAAACCTGGGTGGCCGTGATAAATGACATTTGACATTTAGAACTGCTTGCATTCATAACAGTCATTACATCAGCGTTCCCTAATGGTGGTTCTTATTTTAACGGGCAGGATTATATGAAGCCTGTGACGTTTATATTGAATCTGTTGCACCTAATTAGGGGGGAATGGTGAATGGAGCGGTCTGCTTTTTTCACAGGGACAAACCAACCCTCCAGATTCAAAAAAAAAAAAAAAAAAAAAGATTTCCACTAAAGGAACTGCAGTCCGGTTGTGTTGTTTCAGGTACAGGTTCTCCTAATTTAATTAATTTTAGCAACCTTCAACTTGGGTAGTTGGGCTCAGCTCAAGGAAAATTTGCAAGAACAGGAGCTTTAAATGTTAAATTCCTTTTAAAGTTGCATTTTTTTGCAGAACAAATGCACAGTAGCCATTTTTATATTTATTACTGTAAAAGCAACAAAAAGCATCGGTGGCCTCGAAGTGCAAAATTATGCAATTGATTTATTGATTTATAAAACTAAAGGAGGATACAACTTCTCCAACTTTGCAAGAACAGGAGCTTTAAATGTTACATTCCTTTTAAAGTTGCATTTTTTTGCAGAACAAATGCACAGTAACCATCTCTGTATTTATTACTGTAAATGCAACAAAAAGCGTCGGTGGCCTCAAAGTGCAAATCATGCAATTGATTTATTTTGATCAGCTATTATCTTTCGCCTTCATCGTGCACATCTACTCATTCCTGTGCAACGGCGACAGCGGCATGCTTCCAATTTCCTGCGGCACTTCTCCTTGCCGCGTCCCGCCTCCCCCTCAAGAGACACACCAAGAGGTCAGGGGTTAACGTGGTAATAGGTGGTGGTGATTGGTGGAAGACGCTCACTCTCTCCTGTTTTTTCAGAGCACATTAAGCCGCGCCGCTCCTGTGGAACAGGAGCCCAGAACAGCTGTGTCCGACTGCCGTGTGCACCCCCTGCCACCTCCTCCTCCTCCTCTGACTTCTTAAAATAAATAAACAAAACAAAAAAAAAAAACAAACTTATTTTAAACATTTGATTTGGACAGCGGGGAAAAGTTATGGACTGGAACATGTGTGTGTGTGTTTGAATGTATTAAACTGAGCCCCTCTCCTTGTCGGATGAGAGAGTTTGTTTAAATTAGAAAATGTGGCTGGTAAACCTGAAAACATCATTTATTTTGCTGACTGAATTAGACTGTGGAAAGGAGCTGTCACAATAAAACGCACCAGAACCAAAAACAGAGGCCACCGCCTGCCTTCCCAGGTTGTCGAAGACCACAATCTCAACAATCCTGCTCCAATTTGGATCGCCTTAACTAATAAATTACTTAAGACAAAATAAAAAAATCACTCCATTTAGAAGATAACATAATCCAGGAGGCTTCAAAGTCTTCACCTGATTTCCAAACATTTAATAAAGTGTGTGTAATAGTTATAATAAATCTAATTATTCACGCAATTTCTTCTTCAATCCCCATTTGCTGTTAATTCTCTGCAGAAACTGACGTTCATTAATTAACCACGGCAGCGCCATCTGAACAAATTGAGGAAGCAATTAAAGACATTTTCTTGGCAAACTAATCAATACTTCTTCCTTCCACACAGCGGAGACACCCCAGAGCTGTGGGCGCCAAACAATCCGGTAATCCCACATCTTGTTCCAATGATCGACTGTAAACGCTGTAGCACAGCGACTGTTTACATTTGTCAAAAATATCGCGCGTGCTTTTTGTTTTGGGTTCCGCAATGCCGTCGCTTTGTAAATCTAAGGGTACATTGCACAAACATGTCATCTCGCTCTTGGAGAAATATTTATAAACATGGCCTAGAGTAAATAGTGCAATCTCTAAATGCGAGGAGCGTGTCTTTTTTGTAATTTTTTTTTTTTTTGGAAAGCCTTGATGATAGCCGAGTCTTTCCTCTACCACAAAAAAAAAAAAAAAAGAAGCTTGGATCCTCATCAACCTCCAGTAGAGATGCAAATCTCCCAATTGGGTACAAGATCTAAACCCTTGAACCCAAACTCTTCGGGATCCCCAACTCCTGACCCAAAGTCCTTCTGGTGACCCTACAGCAAACCTAAGTCCAGATGCGGCGGTGGCGGCGGCTGGGTCCGTGAAGGAGTACTCACCCCAGAAGAAGTTTTGTTGACATGGTGTCACTGTGCTGAAGAGGCTGTTAGATGCCATAGCTGCCTCTGGTTGCAGCAAGCCCCACTTTTGTTCCTCTGCGTTTCCGTGACCCTTGACACGTCCTAAACCGAGAGTACGCAGCATGTCATGAAGACGTTAAAAAAAAGAAAGAAGGCATCCACAAAAACATGCTTTTACATATCAACTATTTGGATGACCACAATAACGACCAGGTCTGGTTTTATAGGAAAAAAAAACTGCAGAGGCAAATATCGCCTTTGCGGACAGATCAGATGGTGTCGGACTTGCTTGCTTGGCGAGTGTGGTTGGAACGTACTTACTCGCTTAGCGCCGTCCTTGTGACTGGAGCTGGCCCGCGACGATTAACCATTTACACTCCGGGTCACCCTCAAACACCAACCCCGAGCCGCACGTCTGTGGTTCTGTGGTTGTTTGGGAGGCGAGTGGAGCCCTCACACAACCCAAAAGGCACCAGCTTTAAAACTCGTCTCTTTCCTGCCCTCCATGTGCCGTCACTGGAGAGCCTGGGTCACGTGCCCTGTGATGTCATCACGGCAGAGCAGCTGAGTGGGACAGCCTACCGTTGTGGCTTTCTTCCCTCTCCTCTCCGGGCTCTTTTCCTTCCCCTCACTCCCTCGTTCCTCTGGCTCCCTCCTTCTTCCTTGCGCGTGGTCCGGCAGCGTTTCCAAGCTCTCAGGGGGATCGGGCGCTGACACTCCCTGAGTCAGGAAGCTTCAGCGGGGGCAGCTTGTTCAACCGCCCAAGCCTCCTCAGCATATGGGGAACAGCACTCTTGACTTCACCCTTTCATACCCCCCTCTCCCCCCTTCCCCCTTTCCCTCAGCTCCTTTAACAGGGCTGCCGAGCTGCCTGTCTGCCTCTGCTGAGTTTGGTAAGATTCGAGGGTGTGGGTGAGGAGCGAATGGCTGGCTGGCGGCGTGAGTGAATATGTGTGATATGTGTGTGAACATACAGCAAAGAGAACTGGTGGGGGGGGGCGGAGGAGGAGGTGTGAAGCTCAGATTCTGCTTATTGGCAGAGGAGTACGTCTGAAGAGCTGCTTCAGAGCGGTTTACTGCAACCTTCTGAGCTTCACACTCTATCCGTGTTTCAGGCGGTTTATTGCGCTAATACTGCAATTACAGGGCGTGCACACGCCTCAACTGTGCACCAACTCTCTAAAAATGGAGCAGCCACTGATACACAAAAAAAAAATTCTCAAAGAAATGCAACTACTTTGCACAGAGACACAAATGAACCACTAAGTGAAACGGACCCGTTTTGCAGCTCAACCTCCTGCCACAGGATGGTGATAGATCAAAAGTTGACAGATTCTTTTGCATTTCCACATTTGTACATAGCTACCCTACATCTGAAGTACATCACTGTTACTCTAGCACATACTAAAAGTATGTAAGCGAGTAGAAGGGACAATTCTTACTGACGCGTATTCGCTTCAAAAACATTGTGTTTTTTGCAATACCAGACTTTTTAAATCAGTTTAACTTCCAAATGAAGTTCTTCTTCTTTGGATAACAGGCTCCAGCTGCATCATGGAATAGCGTAATGTTGGCCATTTGCACACTATGGAAGTAGTGATCATCCAAGTACTACTGGACTACTACAAATGCCTACTGAGTATTCGGACGCCATACAGATTGCAACATACTGATTTTTGCCTACTATGTAGTACACTAGTAGAGCAAGGGGCAAATCCAATCAGTTGTCTTTGTTGTGACACCTGGGTAACAGACCAAGTAGGGTATTGTCCGTTGGGGTGAAATACTGTGGGGACCTTGTGTGCCCAGTGGCCCCTACGGTAACTATGAAGGCCAAACAGGAACCCTGAACATGAGACAGCTAAGAAGTATCAGATGAAGCAAGAAGTCCTCAAGGGCTGATCAGGTGGAGGATGTGATGGCTTGTAACTCGAAGGCGGATGAAGGCTGCAGCAGGTCTTTCGAGCCTGATTATCTGGGATTTCCTAACAATCAGTCCAAGTTAAGGATCTGTCAAAGACCCTGTGTTTGTCAGTGTGCAACGGTATTCCCATGTTCAACAACCCAATGCACGGGCATCTCTAGATCAACCCAGTATTGAGATACCCCATATGGAAGAGACAATCTTCCTCACCGCTGAGTATTCAGATGTAGTTGAGGAAGTAATACTGCTGTCAAGCTATTCGGCTACATTTGTTTAATTAGAAGAAGAAAAACTTTATAGTGCGAACACCCACTAATGGCCAATCCAAGTAATTATCACAGGATTACTCAAATGCATGAAGCAAAGTTGGTAAAAGTAACACACTAAATATAGGTTCACATCGAAGATCCATGTACCACCTTCATCAAACTTTTTGTCATGAAACAATGCATGAAGCACATCGTAGAAATCATAGATACAGCCAAAGAGTTGGTCTTTTATTGCCCCTTTAGTTTGCATTATTGAGTTTGCAAGCAGTCAGATGGTCACATATTTTTTGGCTAAAGTAAGTTCAAACGGGACAACACTCATGTTCCTACAGCTCCGATTTTTCCGTAGCTTTCCAAGGATCCCCTGAGCTGCCCGGTGGATGAGTCCAGTTTTTACTTAGCATGATCTTTGATACTTGCATCCACATATCGAAATGTTTGATAAAAAGTGTTTTCAATGTACTATAAACTTCATGCAAAGAAAAAAACCCCAGCATTTTTGCCCCACCCCCAAACATTCCAAACTTTTCACTATTGTGGCGCAATGCAAAAACAAAACAAAACAAAAAAACCCTCACATTTCAGCACACAGTGATGTTTTTATGAGGATAAGCAGCACTGGAGACATTTTTCTTGTTTCCCTCAGAGACCCGTCGTGAATCCAGAGTTAAGTGGCTCTCACATTAGCGTCAGACGGGGCGATTCCTGTAAGAGACAGTAAATCATGGCCGTCCGCCTGTCTTCCCTCTGAAGAAGATGCCTTCTCACGATCTCAGTAACACAAACGCGCACATTCACACCATGCAGCGCCAGTGCAGGCACCAACAGCCCGCCGGCGCACGGTGCAGCACGGGTGACCCCATGAGAATCAAACGTGAATCATCAGGTGCAACACCTCACAGTTCGCCTTTGATCAGCAGGTTTTGTTACGACAGATCAAATATGCAGACGGGGTGTTACAATCGAGGGAGAGGAATGTGTGGAATGAAACGCGGGAGTTCAGTCAGGTTTGGAAACATGTGTCAGTCACCGAGCGGCAGGCAAGACCGAGTAAGCAATAAAACAAAGAACCGTCCCTCATTTATGATGGTTAGTGGAAATTACTACCTGTCAATCAGTAATTTGTATATATATTAATCACTGTATTCATGTCTGATTTAAATGTAGTTGTATATAACTAGTATCAACATATAATTAAAGGGATAAAACTGTTGTCTTCAAAGGAATTCTAATGGTGATGTCATAAAGGGCTTTTTGTTGCAGTGATTCCATAACATAAGGTTCTGTGTGGTCTTGACATTTGAGCAATTCTGTCTGAAATTGAACCATTTTTTTCCTCAACTAACACACCCCTGCACCGTGTTTAACCCCTCGTGGCTCATAACTTGACTTTGAGTTTGATCTTTGATGGTCATCCAAGGTCAGAGGGCGATGATCAATAGAAGGTGATAGGCAATTGGATCTGGCCATTTTAGCATGTTTGGCAGTGACCACAGGTAAATCTTTATCCAGTTCCTCTTAAACTCATCAAAACACCCCAAGGCCGTGGGATTCCAATCCTGGTCCTCCAGACCCTGAGTACTCTACATTCTGACTGACTCAGACTAATCAGCTCAGGTCAGGTGTGTTCAGACAAGCATCATCTGGATGAACACACCTGGTTTGGCTCATTATCTACAGTCAGAGCAATACTTGCTTGGGGTCCTATGGCACTGGGCCGCAGGTTTTAACCTTGGCCTCTGACCTTGACTTTTAACCAATTTTCCCCCAAATCAAAGCACTATGTCCTTGCATGAACTTTGGATCATTCCACCAAGTTTGATCAAAATCACCTTCAAAGCTCTGAGTTATTTGTTTGTCCACAGATGGACTTATGGGCAAAAAATGCGCTGCCACTCACAAATTTCATCCGTATAGTCATACCTCAAAATATAAGTAGAACAAACTTTAACAACAAGATCAGTTAATGAAGCTTTTGCAGGAGCTGATTGAAACGTTCTAAGAACGCAACCAGTTCACACTGCAAACGCGATCAGCTCACTGCACTTCACTAATTCAGCGGCTCGAAACAATAAAATGTTATCGTTTTCTACAGTACCACATTAAACGGGTGCATAATGAGGATAAACTGGTTAAATATGATGACTTTGATGCACCAAATCAATCCAAAAAGAGAATTTTTTGTTTGCTTGTTTATGGAACTCCTTTAGATCTATCTGTCTGCCACCTGCTGAATGGTTGGTGAATCCTGGATGGATGATGGAAATCAGGAGCAGGTGTGGTTGAATTTACATTTTAGCATCTTTGCCTCCTGCTGGACATGTCTGGGATTGTTGGTGGGAATAATCTGATCATCACATGCATGAAGGAAATTGGGAGCACACTGAAAAAAGAGAATGTTTGAACCAAATTAAAAAGTGTTACAATTTGTAAAACCTGACTGAATTAAGTTGTTGAACTTAAGTTTGAAAGTTAAATCAAACATTCTCTTTTTTCAGTGCAGGTGCGATTTTGAGGTTAAACATAACTTATTATATTATCTCGTTTATCAGTTGTTTCATTTCCAAAGTCTGAACGCAAAATACTGAGAACGCTTGAGATATAATTCTAATCAGATGTCAAAAACTGAAAATGGAGATTTTTTTGTTCTATTAAATGAAATTTTTCACAAATAAATACCACAATGTATAATGTATTTTGACAGTTCCTCAAGGTCTTTTGAATATATCTTTCTTAAACTTAATGGTAAAAGCAAAAATGTGTAAAGCAACAGATTCTTAACTCTGATTTCCACCTATTAAATCTTAATATAACTTTTTTGGGGAAAAAGTCAATAAAAAACATGAAAACATGAAATGCAAACAATCCCCCAAAATTCCGTCACACAGCATTTCCACACACCTTTTGCCACCTACCTTATTTTTGCGCAGTGAAACATTTTCCTTGGCGAGGCATTCGGTAAATATTTGCCATCTAAAACAAGAACATGCCTCTTGAGTTGCAGCACATGTTGCAGAATCCTGAGGGAAAAGCTAATTCAGACTCTTGCAAACACACTGAATTTCACAGAAACCCATTTCCTCTCCCAGATTTAATGCATCGTGTCACCCGTGCAGTTTGCCTTCATGCTATATGTTCTCAAAACTCCTCTTGCTCCATAATTGGCGCATCGGCGCATCGGTGCAATTGCAAAGACAAGCTGTGCATTTAGATTTAGTCTGCCATTGATACCCGAGTCGAGCAAGGATGATATTTAACGTTGTGTTTAAACTTTTTAAGGTTCCTGCAAGCTGATGCTTTGCAGTCAGAAACGATTAAAGCGCAGGACAGAGCGCAGCCCGAACCGCAGTCAATTATACGTAGTTTTGACAAGAATACATTCATCACGTCGTGATTGGATCTCAAACATGGAATCACAGCGATGAAAGACAAAGCATAAACATCAAACTCAGATCTTGGGTGGCGTGACGTGACGCGCAAACCTGAAGATTCTTTAAGAGTGAAAGTGAAGAGAAGTGGGCCGTGTTTTGGTCAGATACGATGACAAAGTTTAGGTAAAGTTGGCCAAGTGTTGTTTTTCTTGTCCAACCTTCGGTCAGGTCGGCGGTTCAACCACCTGAAGGAAACCCCAGCGAGCTGAAACGGCGACCGCAACTGCTGCTCTTTCCTATAACCAATTCTGGAGACTTAGACTAAGCTCACATCTAATCCGCGGCCCATGCAGATTAGCGTTCATGGTATTGTTTTCAAAACAATACTGTGTTTTTGTAAGTAAATTATATTCAAGGGTACTTTTTGAGACGTCTTGCCTGATTGGAAGGATTTGGGCAATTATGTTACAGGATACAGTCAAGACAGGGACAAGCAGAGTTCATGTGAAGCAGAGGTGCCAAACTGAAGGCTCGAGGGCGAGACGTGGCCCATAAGCCATATGGTTGGGGCCCAGAGTACATCTTAATGGTTGTTAATAATAAATGACACTTTTAGTGTCTTTTCTTAGTTGTATACATGAATCTCAATTTAACAACTACTTATATATATGTAGTAAGAAGAAAACGTGAATTAAGCAGCAAACACTGGAAGAATTAAGGGGTACGTTACTTCTCATAGATATGGATCTGGTCCACTATTTGAAGGTGTTTCTTTAACTTTGGCAGTTTTAGTTCCTCAGCTGTCTGTCTCAGCATCTATCTGTCAAATGTTTTATAATATATAAACTTAAAAATACAAAGAAATACTGTCTGGTAATTGACAACCTGTTTGTGGCTTACGTTTATTTTAGATTTATTTACTGACCTAAATTTTTTTTGTCATTTTTTTTCTCTTAATATTAATAAAATTATTACGTGGAATGGCATTTTGAAGGGTACTGATGTTGGTATTTATGGGGTGTAGGGGGGTGGATTGACCTCATACCAGAATTTCCCATTTTGACAGGAGGCAGTTGTGGTGCCGCGCATCACCACATGCACCACATTATGGAATCACCATGGATTCTGGATGGCAACAACTCAGTTCAGACAACCAGTCCTTCCGCACCCTCTCAAGTAGCTGTCAATCTCTTACAGCCACGTTAAACGTGGGCGTTCCTTTGGGCGTCTCCAGCAGGTGGAGTCCTCGACACTGAGAACCAAGAAATGTGTCACATGGCTAAAAAAAAAAATCATAGCGTTCTATTAGCATTAAAACATACACAAATATTCCAAGTTTGACACCAAAATTAGCCGCACAACAGTGGCAGGAGCCATTCTGAAATCACCCAAAGTGGACAAGGAAGAGAAAATCTTGTACTTTTTCAACCCTCATACCAGACACTCATCACACTCATTATTATTTTTGGTTTTCTCCTCTTTCCAATGTAATCTTCCTCTTCTTTTGACTAATTATCAAGTTATGCTTCTTCTGTCACTATCTAAGTCATACGTGTTGTTTCTGAAATTGTGACGTGTCTGTCCAAACAAACGGTGCCCGTACATGTTTGCTATAATTGTCCCAAATGCGGCCAAATCCATATTAAGTCAAGAATCAGCCTTAAAGCTACAGTGTGCAGGATTGAGTGTTATCTTGTGGTCAGGGTGGAGATTACATGATGTCAGCACCAGTCCTGATTTTGTTTCCCTTCATGTTTTTGCTTCTTTGGCAACACAGACTAGTGATCCCTTTCCTTCTCTTGTGACAACCAATATGTATGATTGTCCATGTCACACAAAATAGGAGTTCTCACAGTTGTTAGCCTGCAGGAGCAACCAGGAGACAGTGAATAGGGGAGTAACCACTGATTTTTGTTCCAACTTTGGGCTTCGCTGCAAAATGTGAAAAGTTGAGTAAGTATGTCTCCATTGCGCTACTGTACCAATATGCCAGTGCAACATGGCGGTCTCCATGAGGGGGCCTGCTCCCATGTAGATATGAAGGGATCACTCTAAGATCACGCAAGCACTTCGATTCATCATTGCTGGTGATTGTACACAAACAAACAGATGGTTATGAATGCAATATTTCTGCAAATAAACACCCCTAAATCCTACGTATTGTAGCTTTAACTCAACTGTGCTGCAATGCATTTTAACAGTAAATGGAAGAACTTAAAGCAGCACCGATTTTGTGACTTTCAGTGAAAATTCAGTCATGCATGCTTTCGTTGTGACATGTTGGAAGCACAGGCCGCTATTTCAGCAGATCCGATCGCGCTGCATGTCTGTTTAAGCAGAGAGACGTTTTGCAAAGGATCTCTCATGAACTAAAAACTTTCCCTGGTGGTGGTGGGGTGGGGGAGAGGTGGTGGTGGTGGTGGTTGGTGTGGGGGTGGGGGGGGGGGGGGTATTGCCCGTTTTGGACAGCTCTTCATTTTGCTGCAGAGACAGTTTTGTAATATATGTGAGCCCACGCTGACAAAAACAGAGCGAGCGCCGTTTTTATGTGCAGGTAATAACGTTAAAGGCTGGAATCCGAGATGTGGAATATAATATTTCATTTATTACAGCTTCTCCACTGGTGGCCGTACACTAAAGCTGCTGCACTTGTGTGCTGAAGAGCTTGGCCGGGACTCGGAGCTCTGGCCAAGGTCTGCCCTGAGGACTGTGGTGGATAGCCCACCCTGCCAGACACTCTCCGTCTCCTTACTGCTCAGGACCACACACCTTCACATGGACTCGCTTTGTTATCACAAGCTCTTCGTAGAAACATAACGGAGGTATTGGCGAGCCTAGAGTTACACTTGCTGTTAGCGCAGCGCGCGCTGTGCCGACTGTTTCCTCGCTTTGTCATAGCAGATGAAACCAGCAGCTCGCACAGTTTTTGCAGAAAATTACTTCTTGCAACATTGCTGGAAAAACGCTGGCGGATAACCTGACACCTGAGATGAGTTAAAATTAACTCGGAGTGAGACTGTGTGTGCTTAAGCCTGTCTGCACTCGTCGCTCCCTGCTAAAGCTAAAAATGACATGACATAATTAGCCCCGAGCAGACGTTACACATGTGGAGTATTAGAAAAGGAAGGCTTATTTATTAATAGCCCTTCTGGCTGCTGGTGTGTACTCTCTCTGGCGAGGCATCAGAACGGCTCGGCGGGACAAACAGGCAGGTACAGTGATTCGCTTTAACAGGCGACATCTGTAAAACGCCAAGGTGGTTTACACCGCGGCCGAGCCCGAATTAATGTGCTTTCATTGGAAACAAACACCACTTGCAATCAACTTCTGTTGGCCGGTGCGCCGTTGGTGCGAATGTAAATATCTCCTCACAGCCCCGCCGCCGCCGCCGCCGCCATGCAACAAACCAAAACTCAAGGCGAGATTCGCCCAAGACAAAGTCCAGAATCTGCGGAAGTGTCGACATTTGATCTACGATGCAACACGGCCAAGAGGATGTTGATGTTGAGTGTGAATTGTTTGGTACGTATAATCTTAATGAAAAGTAGATATTTTTCTTTAGGAGTCCAGCGGCGGTATCTCCATCTTCCAGTGACTTCACCTTCTTTCTTGTGGTGTCTGGACGACTGTTTTTGGAGTCGATGTGCTGAGGGAAAATAAGTAATAAGGGGAAATGTTTAATATTGAATGGCGCGCGCACAACTTAAACACACATTAAAAATAGCTCCTAGGGTTGTGATTACATAAAAGATTGCAAAAAAAAAAAAAAAAAAAAAAAAAAAGGAGGGAAAGTTAGATGACTGGCGGAGGCCGCGACGAGGAGGCTGTGGCTGACCACCGAGAGACTGAGCCATTTCTTTTTCTCCACTCCTCATTTTAATCAAGGTCTCACTCCAGGATAAACAGTGCCTACCTACGCTGCAGTTCAAACATCCAGGCCCGCTGAGACTCAAGTGATGATTTCTAAATGTTCGCTGACAAGTTGGTTTAATTTGTGTGCTAAGTAGATGGCGGCGGACTTTTTCATACACACATATATACATATATATATCTGTGCCGCTATTTCTCCATCTCGGCACTTCTCTGTCTCAAAATATTTTGGTCCTCCACAAGTCCTGCCGTCTGGTTTACATATGCCACGCTGTGTTAAAGGTGAGGACAGATCCAGCCGCTTAAGGCTGCTGAAAACTCCGTCAGACAGCCTGTCTGTCCATCAAAAAGAGTCAAAAACCCCTCTGTCCTGATCGTTGTGTGTGTCTCGTTGGTCAGCTGTACGTTCGCCTCAGTTGACCGCGTAGATTTTTTCATGCGTGAGCATAAGATGCCAGCAACAATAACAAATGGATCACAAGGATGAGGAAAAATTCTGAAATGATCCTTTTTAGTGAGGATGTACGGATGGACAAAATGAAATGAGCAGCGTGGCCCAAAAATACCTGTAGTTATGGTAGATATTTTAGAGAAGTGCATATGAGGCCAACACAGGTGGGTACGTACAAGCGCATGTGGAAAATTATTCAGAATAATGCTCATCGATTGCTTGAATGCAACAAATCTTTACAAAAAGTCTGCTTTAATCATTAAAATATCACAGTAAGGTTGTGTCTGATTACAATATTTCATGATCACTTGATTACAAAAATCACCACTTTTTAATGAAAAATTAAGTCACTGGGGTTTATTTTTTGAAACATTTGTTTGATTTTTGTTACTCAAATTCATCTGATTTTTTACAATCAATTCTGTCTTATATTTTGGTAGAAAGCATTCCGCACGCACTGATAAAAGCTTTCATATAATTATATAATTTCAGTTACAATGTATAATTTCAAATATTAAATTGCATAAAAGAGATAATACCCAGAACTCAGAATCAGTTAGCATCACCTTAAAATAGCAAATAGCATAAACTAGCACACACCACAATCAAAATAGGTCTCAGGGCCTACAATATATAGAATATTCCTTTTTCTATTAAAAAAAAAAGTTTTTATTGAATATCAGCAGACGGATATTTTGTTGATGTCAACTGTTGCGTGGTACATTTGTATTTCTGTCTTTCTGTTCTCTGTGGATAACATAAACTGAGCTAATAAACGTGTGCAGGTTTCTATGAGAAACTGCGCCAAAAACAAACTGGAAGATTCTGTCATTTTTAAGACAGGTTTAGATAGTGAAAATATTATTTCATTAATAAATGCTAACTTATAATCTTGCTAGTGAGTGAGCTAGCAAGATTGGCTAGTTAGCATGTAGCTGGATCATAAACAAGCTGCTTTGGAGCAAAGAATGGTGGGTATGTGTTCATCAAGTAATAGATTGCACAACAGTGAGTGATTTAGTGCAATAATTTTGCATTAAGCAACTCACACTTGGCCAAGTTTGCCACGATTCAGGCAGGATCGCATTGAGTTTCAACTCTGCATATCTTGGCCGATTTCCCCAAGCAGCTCACACTCCTGACCAAATTGCTACACTGCACAACTTGTATACAACTCAGGGTTGGGGGGAGATGAGATTCGACTTATTACTTGGTATAGATTGGTGCAAGTTGCATCACCATGTGCCACATGGCGTGATCTGCTTGGGTTATGGGTATACTTCTATTAAACTCCACACCAGTCTAGACAACTCTGTTTGAACTCGGATGTGAAACCTGGATGCCAACATCCGCCAATCTCAAGAAAAAGTTAAGTTTAACCAACCTTTCCTGATTTATTCCTAGTAGTACACCAAGATCCCCACAAGCTATGTACTAGTTATGCAGGAAAACCAGGTATCAAACCCAAACAGGTGGTTGAGTGAATTTTGTCATGTCTCTTAACCTACCATCCCTGGTTCTCAAGGCCAGGCACCTAAGTGGCTCTACTCTTTTCTTTTCTACTCTTCCTTTTTAGATATTTAGATATACCTTTGTATACTGGCATAGTTACACCTTAAAATTGGAATCTAATATATAAGATATACCTTACTGAATTTTCATGTCACGTGTTTGACAACTCCACCATGACAGCTTCCAGTCTACTGGGCTCCTGTATGGATCAAGCCTGATTCGCCATTTCCTAGTTGTGCCTGAACGTGTGATCTTCCTGCTTCTCCTCAAACTCTTTCTCTGCTCTCTGGTCGCTGCATTGCTGCGGCAATGAAAACCCTGTCATTGTGTGGTCAGTCGTCAACAGCTCAGAGACTGCACTGCTAAGCCGAGAGGTCAGTGAGTTCAAAGTGACGGAACTGCAAAGTCAGGATTACAACTACGTCGGAGCGATGATACGACATTCACGTGACGCTGTCAGTCACATGATGCTATCGCTTCAGCAAAATGTCAATAATAGAAATGATTGTGTGTCATGAATATGACAAGTGTGAGGAGGAATAAGGACACTCGGCTTTGGCCATGACTCAAATGTGGGGGTCACGACAGCCGACGGTAACCTGAATGAGCTTATACATAAACTGCCCGTTTTGCGACTCAAAAAGTCAGTTTGCTTGCTGTCGAGAACAAAGTGCGCCTGATAAAGGCAGACGGCTCACTGGAGAAACGGGCTATTATGAGGAGGAGTTCGGCACTGTGTCACTAACAATGGAGCAAACAAAGGATCTGTTGTCTTCCCAAACCGGTGGGTTTTTTATTTTTTTTTCTATGGGACTTTTGTGATGGATAATTGCCCTCCTCACATGATTTCATAATGATGTGACTCGTCTTTCAGTCCCTGTGTAACACAATAACAAGATAAAAAAAAAGGGGGGATCTAAATCTGAATTTTTCACAGTGTTTAGAAGTGGCCGCTTTTCGTCGTTGCGGTGTATAATTTTAGAAAGATGTATGAGCAAGACGCTGACTTGAACCAGTGGTATTACAGCCTGGAGCTCAAGCAGACGGGCCAACTCCTTGGGTTCAGGGGCTGTATTGTCTTAAGATAAACGCTTAAGTGCTCACACAACTGGAGTTTAGGACTTTATGTCCTATTGCTGTTGAATATCACATTCAAATCCGATGGGATTCATCCAAGTTGAGCCAGACGTGTCTATTTGCTTTTATGTTTAAGAACAGGTCCCAAACTGGGAGAGCAAGGGCCGGATGCAGCCCCAAAACCGCAACATCATGGTCACAAGCATGCCAGTCAGCACGATTATTTTATTCCCTGAATTACCCATTTAACCCTAAAAAGTTCAATGTAATCATCAGCAACTGCTACAAGTAGCACATTTTTGTAATTAAGAGTACTAGGAGCCATGTTGTGGTGGATCACAAAATGGGAGTAGTTGGTGATATTCAGGGAAAACTATAAAAAAAAAAAAAAATTGATCAGCAGGAAGACTGAGCAGTAAGCGTTCAGAATTAAAATGTTTAACAACATCAAAATTGTTGGATCAACTTAAAGTGCTTCAATTGTTAATACTCAAATGAATTAAGTTGATCCAAATCATTCTAACAAGTAACATTAAGGACACCTTTTACTTAATTTGGAAAACTTTAATTCATTTGAGTGTTACCAATTAAACTGATTTAATTAGGATTTCGGTTTCAGTGTAGAAGGTCTTATGGCACTGACAGTTTTGCACTTTTCTGAAACAGCATCAGACAATATAGTATTGGGATCTTTAATAATAATGACTTGGATTTATAGAGCACTTTTCAAGACACCCAAAGCACTTTACAAGTTGCAATATTCATTCACGCACAATGGTGGTGGTAAGCTACTAGTGCAGCCACAGCTGCCCTGGGGCAAACTGATGGAAGCGTGGTCGCGATTCTGCACCTACGGCCCCTCCGACCACCACCTCATTCATACCTCACTCAGCCAAGGTGAGTTCTTGCCCAAGGACACAATGGCAATATGCAGATTTTTGACTGGTTGGGAGTCGGATTCAAACCTCCGACTCTTCGGCTCGCTCTACCAACTGAACTACTGCCGCCCCAAAAGTACATTTTCAAGGAACATACACTTAATGTCTTTTGGGGAAAAATATAGGTGATAGAGTAGGCTCTTTGCTAAACCAGAAGTTCCTAGCATTTGTTTTCTTTGAGTTGTCAAATCTTGGCTTAGCCCCCGACCACCCCAGTTACAAACTTCAAATTTTTCTGACAAATTCCAATTCTGACAATCTCTGAAGTCAACCAGGCCAAGCAGAACCTGCCTAGTGTCCTTTGGGCTCATTGGGTAATGTTGTTTCTTTAAAGTGAAACCATTAGGCTGTTCTCCATGAGGATGTTTAAGGTCTTAATAGAATCTTTCATTACTTGCTGACAGCATTACTCTGAATGCTGTTGGGGGGGGGGGGGGGGGGGTCCAAACTGTAAACATTGTTCTTGACACAAAGCTGTCTGCACATGCACAGTACGTGCACATCAGTAACCCGAGGGCCACTGTCTTTTAGATGCTTGTAATCATTCCCGTGAGTCAGCAGAGATCAATTCAGGACAAGTCGGCCGTGGAATGTGTTTACCTCTCATAAATAATAATAATAAAAAAAACATTAACCAAAAAAACCCTCAACTTCAAACAGAGCGTCTTCTGGATTTGGATTAATCCAATGACCTGGTGACATACAAAAATGCATGTGTGGTTGTGTTTATGAATGCTGGAGAAAAACCATCTGCTTTTCACTGTGTTGTTCAATTATAAATAAATGTGCTTACAAAAGAAAAAAAGGTGAACTGTCTCTGCACTTTTTGTGACCATTTTATGATCAACTTTGCATACGGGCCAAACCTACAGAACCATAATGAAAATAATTGATTTCATCACCTTAAAAAAATCATTTGAACACTATTTCAAATGAAGGTGCTTAATAAAGTGTAGAGGTGTGATCTGTTGCACAGAGTTATGGTTTGATGTCAGTGGAATCAGTCTGGTTTTAAAAAGGTCTGAATTAAAGCCACTAATTCAGATGTAAATCCAAATTACATATCTTCAAAATTTAATATTGAAATGGCAAAACTTTGATAAAATCCAAAGGGGAAAAAAAAAACCCCACATTTGACTGAAACAAGATCTCCAACAATCAGATTACAAAATTTCAATTAAATTGAAAAAAATTAAATGAATTATTCAATCTACCAAACAGAGCAGTGTGTCAGATTTAAGAATATCCTCAAAGTTGCTCTCTAGTTATTTCCATGACGCTTTACTGTGAAGTGAAGCCCAGCTGGAGGTTAAAGTGAAGGTTAAGCATGTAGTTGAGGTGAAAATTAGGGTTAAATTCAGGGTTAAGAGTTTGCCTTAGATGACAGAACCCTTGGCATTTGCCAGTCTTCAGTAGTGGTGAAGCATCATGGGAAAAAAATGCCCGGAACCCCCCCCCCCCCCCCCCCCCCCACCACCACCACCACAAATCTGACTTTACCAAATATTTCAAACATGCATATTTGCATATTGTTGTTTTAAAATGTACAACTTGAATTTTTTGTTGTAATTTGTGGCTTTTAATTCATATCTTGTTAAATGGTAAATGGACTGCATTTATATAGCGCTTTTCCATCTGCATCAGATGCTCAAAGCGCTTCACAATAATGCCTCACATTCATCCCGATGTCAGGGTGCTGCCATACAAGGTGCTCACTACACACCGGTCAGGTTGGGATTTGAATTGAGGATCCTCTGGTCTCAAGCCAACACTTTAACCACTAGACCATCACCTCCCCTCGTTCTTCTTGAAATTGTTTGTTCACCAGAAAAATACTGTGCAAAAATTTTTTTTTAGGCATGATTAAAAACAAAACAAAATCAGAAAGCAAAGAAACTTCTGAATCTCAAACAATATTCAGCATAAAAAACTAAACTATAAATATGTAACATGTCAACACTCTGCTTTTCAAATGCAATTCTTCCTAGTGTGGCAATAATGTCTTGATTATTTGATTGTTGTATTTGTGGTAAGTTGCACTGGGTTGAAAACTTACAAAGTCATCGGGTTTTATTGATCTGAAAAAAGTTTTACTCATTAAAAACATACAACATTCATTAATAAAAAGGCAAAAAATTGGTATTTTTTATATCAGCATTTAAAATATTAAAAGTTGTTCTTATACAGTTAAATACTATAGAAAAAAAAACAAATATCATTCATAGGGGAAGACAAGGTGCTTACGATTTCTGCACAAGTCCATTTAACTGAAAAGAAATAATAAAATTTATTTTCAACTATATTTTGTGTTATGCTCTTTTTGCAGTCAAAGATTGTGTTAATTTTATCATATGGAATTATTTGAAAAGGCTTTTACCAACATAAATTGTTTTGTTTCTTATATATGATGACACCTAACCATTTTTTTTTTTTTTAAAAAGCCAACAAAAGTTGGTTCTGTGTATCATATCTCCCTGATGTGGTGGATCATTTTCTTCTTTTCTACGCAAACATTCCTCAAACGATGTAGAAAAAAAATAGCTGCATTGAAATGAGCGTTCTAATACGTGCTCTTTGAACAGTGCTTGCACACATTTTGGGGAATTACAGCCAATCTCTTGGTTCTCTTTCACAAAAACACTGCAGCAGACTCCAGGATGAAACGCTGGAATTTGAGGCACGATGCTAATTTGAAGACAGAATAAATCTATAAATCTGACTTTGTCTCTCGCCTGAGGATATACAGCCACGAAAATTACAGGTTGACTCTGCAGACATGCAGACATCTCTCATCTGTATTGCTAATAGTATAACCAGCAGGCTGCTACGTGCTTACTCAACGTCTAGCGGCAGGGGTGAGCGGAGGTAAGATGTAACAATGATATCATTATGAAGCAGAAATTGGTTGGCTCCAGTTGCACGTTGTTATGACAAAGATTTACTGCATTTTGAACAGAATAATCTGTTTGTGTGTAACTCGTGGGATTATCCGCTCATTCATGAATTATTCACCAATCAAATGAAAATACATTTTTTTTAGGACGAACGCAAAACCAGATGTTGAGTCTGTGCTGTGGCATTAGCTGGCAGCCAGCATGAAAAAGTCATTTGTGAGTGTTCTGATTGCTCCTTACGAACAAACAAACAGGCACCGGCAGCACGACTATCTGAGGAAGATCTCGCGCAAAGCAGAACGGATGATCTGGGAGGACAGCGCCACATCTGGTTGTCGTTAAAGGCTTGTTTTGCTGCGTCCTGCAGACTCGGTGCCATAGGCTCCAACTGCTCCAGCAAGAAGGGTTCATACTGACTTGAAACCAACAAGTGGTGCCTGGAAGACTCCCCACAGAGGTCAGCGTCGGGACTCACCGGCCCAGGAGACAATGGATCAGGACTCGGCAGACTGAGCCGTGAAACAAACACTGGAGCGGTTCGAAGCAGAGACACAGAGTAGGATGTTAGCCACGTGAAAAGCCTCATTGAGCAAGACGGCACAGATTTAATCTTTCAAACTGTCAAAACATCCTTTTTTTGAACATCTCTTTTTTTTTAAAGTACCTCCACCAAGGGGGTTCAGTTTCATCGCATCTGTTAGTTGTGGGATTTGAGCTGATCACCATGAAACTGTGTGAAATAATCATATTATCGAGATGAAGGGCCTTTTAGAGTTTGGTGATGATCAGGTATCAGTTGTTGATCCTTCTTGATTTACTTACTTTCTGAGCATTTCAATCTATTTGTTTAAAAAAAATGTTTTGAGCTGATTGCTTAAAGGAGAAGACTGGTCCTGTTAAGTGGAACAGCTCATTAAATATTGGTGATGATCAGGATTTGAATTTATATCATTTATGTATTTACATTCTTAATGTGTCAATCAATTAAAAAAAAACATTTTGAGCTGATTGCTTCAAAGAGCAAGATAGACCATGTTAAGTGGAAGAGCTTGTTAAATTTTGTGATCAGGTCTCAGTAGTTGATCCTTTATTTACTTATTTTTGAGGATCTCAATCACTTTGTTGTAAATAAATGTTTTGAGCTGATTGCTTAAAGGAGAAGACTGGTCCTGTTAAGTGGAACAGCTCATTAAATATTGGTGATGATCAGGATTTGAATTTACATCATTTATGTATTTACATTCTTAATGTGTCAATCAATTAAAAAAAAACATTTTGAGCTGATTGCTTCAAAGAACAAGATAAACCATGTTAAGTGGAAGAGCTTGTTAAATTTTGTGATCAGGTCTCAGTAGTTGATCCTTTATTTACTTATTTTTTGAGGATCTCAATCACTTTGTTGTAAAAAAAATGTTTTGAGCTGATTGCTTAAAGGAGAAGATTGGTCCTGTTAAGTGGAAGAGCTCATTAAATATTGGTGATGATCAGGATTTGAATTTATATCATTTATGTATTTACATTCTTAATGTGTCAATCAATTAAAAAAACATTTTGAGCTGATTGCTTAAAGGAGAAGATTGGTCCTGTTAAGTGGAACAGCTCATTATATATGGTGATGATCAGGATTTGAATTTATATAATTTATGTATTTACATTCTTAATGTGTCAATCAATTAAAAAAAACATTTTGAGCTGATTGCTTCAAAGAGCAAGATAGACCATGTTAAGTGGAAGAGCTTGTTAAATTTTGTGATCAGGTCTCAGTAGTTGATCCTTTATTTACTTATTTTTTGAGAATCTCAATCACTTTGTTGTAAAAAAATGTTTTGAGCTGATTGCTTAAAGGAGAAGATTGGTCCTGTTAAGTGGAAGAGCTCATTAAATATTGGTGATGATCAGGATTTGAATGTGGATTCTACATCTTTATACCATTTATGTATTTTCATACTTAATGTGCCAATCAATTTAAGAAAAACATTTTGAGCTGACTGCATCAAAGATAAAGATAAACCATGTTAAGTGGAAGAGTTCAGTGAATTTTGTTATCAGGTCTCAGTAGTTGATCCTTCTTTATTTTCTGAGGATTTCAATCAGTTTGTGAAATAAAATGTTTTGAGCCGATTGCTGAAAGGGGAAGATTGGTCCTGTTAAAGGGAAGAGTTCATTAATTATTGATGATGATCAGGATCTGGATGTGGATTTTGCATCTTTATATCATTTATATATTTACATACTTAATGTGTCAATCAATTTAAGAAAAAACGTTTTGAGCTGACTGCGTCAAAGTTTAAGATAGACCATATTAAGTGGAAGAGCTCATTAATTTGTGATTCAGGATCTGTATGCAGAATATCAACTTTTTTTAACCTAATCTTTTTCAAATGTTGTTTTCCAGAGTGAGATTTGATATTTTCCACCATCAGATCAATCAACTTTTACAAAAAGGCTTTGAGCCAAATTCTCTGAAACCTGAGGAAAACATACACTACGGTAACAGGAATAATCCATTAAAATTAGATCACAATCTGCATTGTGCACATATTTTTGTAGCTGTCTTCAACATTATTTTTGCTCAGCTGCACAGCTGTGCATGTGTATGTAGAAATTCCAACAAGCTAAAATGTTTTCAGCCATCCTCTCTAAAAACTTGGGGAAATATTGGTCCTTGTACGTCAAAGAATATATAACATTTTGGGATGTGATCCAGATTAAAGTCTGCCTGTTTCACCCAATTTTTGCTCAGTTCTGCAGCTCTGCATGTGAAAGTAGTGCCTCTGATCAGCTAATAACGTTTTGAGCCAACCTCTCTGAAAACGTGGGGAAAGATTTGGAAGAATACAATGGAGATGGCTTGGATGAAACTCGACTTGCTCCACTCCACCTTTGCTCTGCTCCTCACCTCAGCAGTGACTCTGGCAATCTAAAAATGTTTTGAGCCGCCCTCTGGTAAACTAGGCGAAAAATGGGTGATTTGAAGAAGTAGAAGAAGAAGATATATAATTTGGAGATGATTAAAATCCGATTTATTTACCCCACCTTTGCTCATCTGCACAATTCTGCATGTGCAAACACTGACTCTGATGAACTAATAACATTTTGAGCCATCCTCTCTGCAACTGAGGGAAAAGACTGGTCATTTTAAGTGGAAGAATACAACAAATATTGGAGATGGCTTGGAAGAAACTCTATTGGTTCCATCCCTCCTTTGTTTGACGTCTCACCTCTGTTTGCGCAAGCAGTGACTCTGATGATCCAAAAATGTTTTGAGCCACCGTTTGACCAACATAGGGGAAAAGATTGGTTATTTGAAGAAGAAGAAGTTGGGAGGTTGGAAATGAGAATGAGAGGAACAGTAGTAGCCAGTAAACGAGTATTGATCAGTATGTCTGGTATTTATATTGTGTATTTGTATTTATATTTATGTTTGAAAACTGTCTTTCTTTTTTCACATTTGATACTCTGTGTGCTTCTTACCCTGTGTGCTGCTATACAATGCTGCTGGAACCTCAATTTCCCTGAGAGAGTCTTCCCAAGGGATCAATAAAGGTCTATCTAATCTAGTCTAATCTAATCTAATCTAAGAAAACACTTCATTTTGGAGATAATCCAGATTAAATTCCGCTTGTTTCACCCCACCTTTGCTCAATTCTGCTGTTTTGCATGTGCAAGCAGCGACTCGGATGAACTCAAAACATTCTGAGCCAGTCTATCTGCAACTTGGGGAAAAGACTGGTTATTTTTAAAGACTGTCTGGATTAAATTCTGATTGTTTCACCCCACATTTGCTCAACGTCTCAGCTCTGCTTGTACAAACAGTTATTCGCCACAATCTCCGTTTGTTTTATTAGATTAATGGCTGTAAATAATACTAACATGTCTTTATTCATTTTCACTGTTATCGTTGAAATCACATATAACTTTATTTGAATAATAATGTCCTGATACTATAACACTGATGCGTTTTAAAGATGTATTTCATCTTCTGTGTTTCATTCCAGTGGAAAATAAAAGAGTTTAGAAATGCTGCTGAGCATAAAGTAGGTAGATGATCAAGGTTGATGTAGGTCCACTTTTGACCGGTTCTCGGGATCTAAGCTGACTGGGTGGGCTGGATGAGTGCCACATAAGTGACCAAAAGGTGAATCTTAAAGAAGTGACAAATGCCTTTAAACGATGCTAACATTCCCTCTAGGTTGGATTGGTTATCCCTCCTGAACAAATCCATCAGAGGCCGTTATATTGTTTTTGCATGGTCAGATTTTTCCGGGTATTTTTGCGGCCTCCTGTTTGCACACCTGGCGGAATTGTGAAAGTTTGTCTTGGGTCATGCGTGTTTATCCACCCCGGGGCCCCAGAGATGACCCCATCATGCCACTGGTGGGGGGTGGGGAGGCCAGCACTTGCGTGTGGTGATTTCCAAAGTGTCCAGGCTTTGGAGACGGGCCACACTGCCTGCGCCGCCTTTCAGCGATCTGGCCCGGCTCTCACCGCTGCTGCCGCTGCTGCTGCTAGAGGGGGTGTTTGGCAGGGCACCGCGATGTTTTCAGAAGCACAGACTTCTGGCAGCGTCGCTCAATATGATGGAGAAAAATGCCTGCCGTTAATGAAAGCCAGCAGTGTCTCTCCAATTGGACGACAACCCGAAAGGCATTATGTAACTGAGATACCATAAACATTTCAAAATTGTCTCTCAACAAATTATCAGTGTTTATTTTTTCCACGTTATATCTGATAGTTTTGAAACACGTTGTAATTATAGGAAGAGTTCTGAAGGACATTTTGCCTCTTTTTCTGTTCCATTAGCAAATGATCATACGGCCAAGAAAGCATCTGCAGCAATACGTCTGAGGAGTATTTAAGAATAATCATATTAAATGCTTTATTCAGGATATGCTATTTGAGATAAATTCATGTGACAAAATAAAGATCGTGGCTGCGTTGGTGAATGCTCTTCTTTCACTCATGTTTGGATAGTGATGTTTTTGGCTGAAGCCCAACGCTGCACCTACAGCACGTATTAGTCAAATATTTATCTAGTTTGGAAAAGCTTTACTGAGATGGGAATAGAGGGTGAGATGATTTAATGGGCATGCCAAAGAACCTTCTTGGATGCCAAACTTTTAGACTTTTGGTGGTCTTCCCTCAAAGATCAGACACCCAGAGGGCCGTTAAGGAGACCACGAGATGCCATGATTCAAGAGCCACTGAAGGCACATGAAAGCCTGCAGAAAATGGAAGGGTCTGTCTGGCAATTACTGCTCATCAAGGCACATTTCAAAGAGCAGCCGTATTATGAGAGTTCTTGCACATGAAGGAGTTATAGTTTTTACTCTCTGTGTCGTTCCTGAAGCGTTGGAGTGGACGATCAACATTTAAATGTCTGGGCAGACATCAGGCCTCGTGCAAGAACCCACACATTTGTTCAAAAATGGCGCGTATGAGTAACTTTGCCTATTCACCACTTTTCTTTTGAGATTTGTCAGGGGTATGAATAAAACATATACTGTCATCCATGTTTTCGGGAATTGATTGAATATTTCAATATTTTAAAGCAGTTTTACATAAATTACATGTCATGATTATGCTGATGTTATTGTGTTTATCTCTAAAATTGTATATGTAACGTAGCATATGTTCCCCCAGGAAGAGTCAACAGGTCAAACTCACCTCTCTGCTGTTTGCAGTTGCTGACCTGGATGCTACCTCCTCCACCTCACTGCCACCAGTCTGTCCCTGTCTTCTTCTCAGTGCAAGATCCAAGATCTACCTTCCCTGGCACTCTGTCATAACGGGAACTTAACATTCCGTACAATGTCACTACATATTAAAATATTAAACTTTTTCTTGTCTCCCAAGTCTTTATGGTAGAACTGTAATATGATTTACATACATTGGTTTGTCACTTCCATAAGGGGGAGATGCTAAATTGGTCCCAGGAACAAGGAATAATTTTGAGCACCCAGAGATGTGTGAGTGCAGATAACTTGAGTTCAATGCATCCCACAGGAAGGAGAAAGGTTCAAGCTCAACCAGACTGCAAATTAATATAAATATGTAATTCTGCAAAACCACTTATGACACGTAATTAATCCATTTTTAAGGTGAACTGTTATTTTCTTCCTCAATTCCACTTTTTGTTATCAACCATTTCAAGTTTTTTGAATTTCTCTGACTGCAATCTTCAAAGATCCTCTTTGCTGTCTCCAATCCCAGTGGTCTCACTGGACATCGCTAACAGACATCGCAGCCTTATTTGGTATATTTGAGGCACTATTCACCTATTCTTGTGAATGTGCTCTGTTTTACACATATGCCCCAGTCACAATGTTTGGCACACATCATTTACGCAATTTTCTAGATTGCAAACATTTGCAGAATCTGGTGCGGCATCCTCTTACCACACCTTCACAAATATGTTACCGACTGTCGCTACACAATAAATGACAGTGCATGTGCTTCCTCGCTGAAAAAGATATTTCAAAAATTAGTCCAAGCAGTCATTTGACACACATTCCAGATACAGCAAAACACATATTTTCTGCACTGTGCAAGAAAACCACAAATGAGACATTAAAGACAACTCCTGTATTCATTTGGAATCCTATAACTTCCTCCCTTTTACTTTTATCCTGCAGACAAGCATAGAAAATGTGATTTTCCAGTGTGTTTAATAAACCAACTTTTACTCGGCGTCGACCGACGGGACATTTCCGCTGCTGGATATTAAGAACTGGGGCTTCTAGCTTTACCCGTGACACTTCATATATCACAGTTAACGTTGAGTGTCATAAACTGAAAAATAATATTTGTCTTGATGCGTTTTTTTCTGCACGTCATGAAACTTGATTAAATGTTCTAATATGGCTGTCGTGTTGTCCGTCGCGTAGCCAGATGCAGAAACAGATCTTTCCAGAAGGCGCGACTAAAGTTACAGCATGAGGGGAATGAATCAAGATACCCAGGTTCTGGTTTTTCACTTTAAACACACTAACACATAATCACTATGCAAACCATCGCTTCAGATCACTGCAGGAACTTGAAAAATGTGTTGTAGCGTTGCTTCCTTGAGAGCTGGAGATGCTTAAATCAAACATTACGATTGGCTGTAGGAAGCTCTTGTTTGAGCCCTTTAAGACTTTGAGTATTACTTCTGGTTTTCTGTGCGCAGACACACAGAGGTCGTGTAACTTTTTGATAATCCTCCGTGAACCTTCCTGAAGGTTTCATAATGCGGGGAAACCTGGGTGGCCGTGATAAATGACATTTGACATTTAGAACTGCTTGCATTCATAACAGTCATTACATCAGCGTTCCCTAATGGTGGTTCTTATTTTAACGGGCAGGATTATATGAAGCCTGTGACGTTTATATTGAATCTGTTGCACCTAATTAGGGTGGAATGGTGAATGGAGCGGTCTGCTTTTTTCACAGGGACAAACCAACCCTCCAGATTCACAAAAAAAAAAAAAAAAAAAAAGATTTCCACTAAAGGAACTGCAGTCCGGTTGTGTTGTTTCAGGTACAGGTTCTCCTAATTTAATTAATTTTAGCAAACCTCAACTTGAGGTAGAGTTGGGCTCAGCTCAAGGAAAACTACCCTGAACAGGAAGCAGTCTGAAACCAGCTTCTAATTGGAACCCATCAATTCATGACAGGGATTTTTGAAGGCAGTTCTTTTAAAATGGTCTTGCACCTGCCTGTGTTTGGCGACATTTCGTGCAGTAGCGGGCCGAGGTACAACTCGACGCACCTTGGCTGATTTCTCCAAGCAGTTCTCGCCTTGTCACATTCGGTGCCCAGTTCTCCTAACCAATCTATGAATGCCAGGAAAAGTTTATTTCCGGAGGTAGGCAGACGATCATCCACCTTGGCCCAGTCTGCATTCGGTTCAGGTTGAAAGCTCAGTTTAACCCTTGAGAACTTGGTGCACACTCCATCCTCAGTTTTGACATATTGAGGTAATTCTTTCCATGCTCAAAATGAAAATGGGATGAGTTGCATCAAGCCTGCACCAGACCACCTTGAGCCAAGCGGGCAAAGGTGGCTGAGAGTCTGGCAACCTTCTGAACATTTGTGGATCTTTCTACATCCATGTGTGATAGAGCATGAGAGGGTATTGTTTTCAGTCCTGCGTTCCAAACCGTCCACATGTGAAGAGAACAATTTGAAGAGTTTCAATCCAATTGGAGCCAAGTACAAAGCGATTTGATGTTGAGACAAACTGGCTGAAGCAGAGTCTAAGATTTTGCCTCGGTACTTAAATATAGGGGGTATCAAGAATGATATCGAGAATATTCTGAGGAACTAGATAAAGATACACGTATGGCTACTATTAAATGCTAATATGAAGTCATATCATCTCTCTTTTGGTCACATGATCTTTCACCTTGGGTTGGTCAAATTCAGCAATGACTCAATGTCTTTGGTGCTCTCTCTTCCGAGGAACCTTGAAGATATGTGGAATTCATATTTTGGAGAGCAAAAACAGATTTTTCAATATATCTACTCAGACTGGACCTTAAACCAAAGAATTCTATCTAAAAAAAAAGTTGGTGGATTGAAGGTTGAAGCCTTTGCTTTCTGAGACTTGACTGAAAGCAAAGACTGGATGTCTTTGGCGCCTCTTTGGAGGATCTAGTATTGGAAGATCCTGCAGTGACTTTATGTCAAGTGAGAAGTTACTCAGGTAGACTCAAAAGAGGATTACCACTTGCATTGAGGGACCATCATTGACATCATTCTGGCCACATGGTGAGGTCTTCTGGGTATGACCAAACATGGAGGTGCCTCAGTGTTGAGGACCCCAGAACCTGGGATAAAAACCAAAGGGATGCCCACATTTCTCCCATCTTTGGCAAATAGGTGGTGACTTTCAAGATGTTGAGATGGACTGCTTGTCTGCCTGGGTGGTTACCATCCAGTACCCAAGGCATTTCCATAGTGGGTTGGGCAAGTGGACACGTGGCACCAGCACATGCTCCCAGATGTGCCCTCACATTTCCACAAATTAGGACCACACAAACAGAATAGCCAAAATACTAAACTATGGAAATTGATATCCAGAAAAGTCACCAAACAACTAACCCTATCCATTCCACATGATTGCATGACGAATCCCCGCGTGGCTGCACTACAAAGAGACAAAGCTTTCCAAAAATAGAGGCTTGAAATGTTGACATCAGCTAAAACCTGATAAAGGAGCGGTCTAATGGCCAGGACCGCGACTAAAGGAGCAGCAAGAGTTATCTAACCTTTTCTTCGAACCAGCGCCAGGTTTCCCTCAGGCATCTTTGCGCTCCAGTAAGATCCACTGTAAGCTAATGTGCAAACATGATATCTGTGCAAAATGTTTTTGGGAAACATGGCTCTGATAAAAAACCCCAGAGCCAAATATCTTCCCGCCATTACTGCAATAGAACTCAAACAAGACTAAACGGTTTACACAGGAAAATAACTTCACAAGACTTTGATCAGATCACTTACCCTTCATGCAAAACTGAAAGCGCGCATGTAATACAACTGACAGAGATGCACACTTCCAGCAAACGTCTTCATTTTCATTTCAATTTGCCGTCATGGCAGCTGAAAGATAAAATAATCACAAACAGAGTTTGTGTGTCATCGAGACGCTGCCCACCTACTGGATGCATGACTGAACGTCAGGACCGCCGCCAAAGCAGGGAGATCCCCCGCTAAACAATATGATATCACTTAATCCCGCTCCTATTCCCAAAGCAGCCAAGCCCACATCGGCTTTCCACTCTGCAGTGATGACCGGGCTCTCTGCTGATGAAAGAGAGGGGAGGCCCATTACAGCGCAAGACTCATCGGTTAGTTTGAGTAATCTGGAACAGGCAGAGCGTTTGAACTGGGTGAGCCAAGACAAATAACTTACAGTTTTTTAATCATTTGTATCTTTAAAATTCTGAACTAGACACTGGTTCCATAAGAAGGAATAAGTCCTATATAGGCCCTGAGGCATATCGGTGCCGGCACTTATCTCAAGATTCCGTTGCTTGAAGTGAATGTGAGTCTACGACTCCCTTGTTACTTCCCCACCCATGGCTGAGACCCATTTATTTCTGGGTGGACTTAGACAATGGAGATTAAGTGTCTTGTCCAAGGACATAGTCATGTAGCGTGACCGGGGTTGGACCATAGGTAGTGTCTGGTTCCACAGAGTTGGGAAAAAACTTTGCTTGTTGATGGTTTGTCAAAGAGATGATAAAAGACAGACACAAACACTGATGGGAAAGTAAAGCAAAACGGATTTTCAACCAACTGGTTGGCTTTCATACATAGTACTGTATTTTCTGGAGTATGAGTCGCACCTGTTAAAAAATGCATCTTAAAAAGGAGGAAACCCGTGTATAAATCATGCTGGAGTATAAGTCGCACCTTTTATCTGTATTATCAGATCTTTAACTTGGGATTTTTGTGCATTGTTGTAGTGTACGGTTTAGTATTGGCATTTATTATTACCCGAGGCCGTCAAATATGGGTATCAGGTATTGCGAAGGTTTTGCGTCTGTCCGTCTGTCTGTGCTCAGCATAAGTCCAGTCCTATTACTGCCAGAGTTTTCAAATTCACAGGGAACATTCTTGGGACACAGACACAGGACAAGTTCAAAGATGGCTAACCTTGACTTATTTTAAAAAGTTAAAAAGTCACATTCTGTTCCTATTTTTATGGTATGATCTCGCTGATGTTAGCATGGTGACATCACTTCCTGGTGTTGCTAGTTGCTAACTTCACTTCGTTTTTCACTAAATATAACCAGCTTTATTATTTACTTTATACAGTTAATTATACAGTTATTTCTTTAGCAGTTATTTAACTTGGTTATTTTTAAGATTGAGTACTCATAAAAGTAAGTTACTTTGCTGATTAGTTACTTTCCTGATTACTCAATCTTAAGAGTAACCGAATTAGATTACTAGTTACCTTATTAGTTACATTTAGGAGCTGCCAACAAGTTGTCCGCAGCTGCTAATAAAGTAACTTTTCAAAGTAACTGTGGCAACACTGAATATAGCACCTTTCTCATATATTTTGTAAAAGCTAGCGAGAAATAAGCACATCTAAAAATAAAAACTCTCTTTTTGTAACCTGGTAATGCCTCTGAAGTGATTTACAAGACATTTCGCGGACGTCAGCGTGCATGCTAACTTCCGCTAACTCAAATCTAACTTCCGCTCTTGTCAAAAGCTCATGTACACATACACGCACGCCCTCCTCCAGACGCCATTAAAATGTAAATATTGTTTATGGTTGATTGAATGATTGATAGAGGGACTTTACTGAATATGAACAAATTGTACGTAAGACAGTAGGATCTTAATAATCAAGTAAACAACTGCAAATTATAAAGAAGACAAGGCTACTACGGCCGAGGGCTGATTTTAGCATTACGTTATATTTTCATTGTTACAACTGATTTTGTTTATTGCTTTGGTTCCTGGGAAAGCTCTATATAAATAATCATAACACTTATTGCTATTAATAAGGAATGTGCACTTTTTCAATATATAAGTCACAGAACCTCCCAAACTAGTAAGAAAAATGTGACTTATACTCCGGAAAATTACAATACTTTATAACCTTGAAGTTTCAGTAAAATGACATTTTGTTAAACGAGTGCACAAACATGGAAAACGCGCAATTGTTCACAAATTTTCTCCATACATCACATTGTATTGCGTAACGCCGCCTGTTTGTAGAATAGTACCCGCAAATAGCGCCTCCTATGGGTCAATTCCAAAATTACACTTGACATCAACTATGCCTTCAAACTGAATCAAAAACTAGACACAAGCTCATTACTTTCTCAGATTCCTTCTACACCAAGAAACAGACCAGGATGGCACATAAGCTCCGCCTCCCTCCGCCGGCTGTAATAAGGACTCTCATTTTGACAGATGATGCGCTGTGGACCTTCACCGCTTGCTTATATCAGCTTTATTAAACCGCCAAACGTGCAGAACAGAACATCCACTGTGCCTCATTTAAAAGTTGAAAGCCGTGTTTCAGCCTCCGACTTCCGGACTGTATAGGTTGGGAAAACCTGCCAAATGCTTCCTGCATATTGGGCCCACGTGTTACGCTACACATCACTGACTGACTTCTTTTTTTACCTCTCCACACCTCTCCTCTCTGCTTTCTTTCACTTTTCCTGTTTTTTTTTTTTTTTTAACCCCCCCTCTGTCTGTCTCTCCTGGATATTGATCGTGATGAAGAGGTTAATCCGACCGGCATATGGTTGCCATCGGCGGCAGATCCCTTCGTGATGGCGGACGGACAGTGCAGGCTAATCACGATCTTTGATCCTCGGCGAAACCCTGGGCTCGCGTGTCTCTGATTTCCCCGCATGGCTTCCACGCTGAAACGAGGAGGCCCCCGCCGCTCTGGAAGTCATTTTGGGCTTATTACTTAAGCCGCGGCGTATCCCCATTGTCTTTGCAAGCATTGAAAATGACTGGAGGCTGTGCTTCTGTGCAGTCGGCGGCGTGGATGTTTCCTCTAACCGTGCTGCTTTGTTGGCTAACTTAGTGCCTTCTCGCCCTCTTTCCACGCCAGCCAGCGTTTGATGAGAGCTTTAATTTGATGTTGTTAACGTCGTATGGTTTCAACTTTGCCATTTCTTTGGCTTATAACAGTTGGAGGGGGTTTTTTTCCCACGCGAACTCATAGTCTGCTGGGCGACGTCCTGAAATGGCATCCAGATTTATGGGTGACTTTTTTCTCTCTCTTTTAGAGCCAAAAGCAAGAACATTACTCAGCAGCAATTACTCCAGCAGTTGGCAGCGTCGCTGATGTGGCGCGGCGTAACGTGAAGGTGTGCAGTGATTGACTAATGCACCCGTTTGAAAACGCGCAATTCCAGTTTACGGGACTTTTGTGAAACAGCACACTGGATTGTCACCCGGACAATCAGCGACACCTCAGCGGTAATGAGAGTAAGGCTTCGGGAGAGCATCAGTCACGGCCCCTGTTCCAGTGACTCATGACCCCCGTGGTGCGACGTGCACACTCACGCACACCTCAGAGCCGCCTGCAAACACGTGGAAGCAGTCAGCGGAACCCGAGCATCGCTGCTCTTTAGGAAAACACATGATCTGTTTACAGCCAGAGGCAAAGGCGAGCTATCGGGCTGCCAGATCTGGAACACATTGATGTTGATAATCCTCCCATTGTCACATGGACCTGTTTGATATATGACAGATGATGACCAGGACACGTACGTAGTTCGCGGGTCTGACGGGAGACCCGCAGGTTCAGGTCTGTGAGACTGTCACATTCTGCATCCACATGTTTCACGCCAGAGATTTATTCAAAGGTTTTTACCAAACCCTGGTGGAACGCTCTGTCTTATCAAGCAGAAAACCACTTAACTCTGCAGATCGGGATCCAGATGCAAATTTGGGACCACTTTCTTATAACTTCCAGTTAGAAAAACTGATATTTTATGACAAACTGATCAATTTCTTGACTGGTTTTGAGCCAAATCTCAAAGAAAACTGTAGTGGACAAGAACCCATTACATTTTGGTGTAGATTCCAATCCAGATCAAGATTTTTATCCCCCCCCCCCCCCCCCCCCATCACCACCACCAAAAAAGGGTATTTTGTGAGATTCCACCCACTTTTTCAAACATTTTTCAGCTGAGTGCTCCAAATAAAATTTGTTGAAATGAGATGAGTCATATCTCATTTCACCAAAATAGGACAAATAATCAGTTCAGCTTTGGTCCAGATTGGAATCCGTGAGATATGAGATATGACTCATCTCATTTCACCAAATAAAATTTGGTGAAATAAGATGAGTCATATTTCATTTCATATCAGTCATATCTCATTTTACATCTCATTTCACCAAAATAGGACAAATAATCAGTTCAGCTTTGGTCCATATTGGAATCCATGAGATATGACATGAGAAATGAGATATGACTCATCTCATTTCACCAAATAAAATTTGGTGAAATAAGATGAGTCATATTTCATTTCATATCAGTCATATCTCATTTTACATCTCATTTCACCAAAATAGGACAAATAATCAGTTCAGCTTTGGTCCATATTGGAATCCATGAGATATGACATGAGAAATGAGATATGACTCATCTCATTTCACCAAATAAAATTTGGTGAAATAAGATGAGTCATATTTCATTTCATATCAGTCATATCTCATTTTACATCTCATTTCACCAAAATAGGACAAATAATCAGTTCAGCTTTGGTCCATATTGGAATCCATGAGATATGAGATATGACATGAGAAATGAGATATGACTCATCTCATTTCACCAAATAAAATTTGGTGAAGTAAGATGAGTCATATCTCATTTCATATCAGTCATATCTCATTTTACATCTCATTTCACCAAAATAGGACAAATAATCAGTTCAGCTTTGGTGCAGACTGGAATCCAGATGTGGATTTTGGACCATTTAAAACACATGCATGCACACATGCACATTTTTACATAATGAATACTTAGTGACATTTCATTTCACTTCTTAATTAAATTTCGGTTCATCTCTATGAAATTTGGTCTGATCAAAAATAATTTTTTTCAGGATCTGGCTGTAGAGTCTGATTTTTTTTTTAAACTATTCTTCTCCAGATTTCTGAAAGAATTTCTCAAAATTTCTCAGTCTCTGTACACACAGCTTGATCAGGTTCTGGATGTGGATCCTGGTGATTTTAATAAAAAAATAAATTTAAAAAATCTTCTTTGACAATGACAAACAGTCTTTTTGCGCAATCTCAATCAATTTCTCCAAATATTTCTAGCTAATCTCAGTGAAATGTGGAGATACGATCTGTCACATCAGGAGTAAACACTCATTAAAATCTAGAGTTGATCAGGATCTGAATGTGAATTCTGTCTCTTTTTTATTCGTTCTCTTACATGGGGAAATTCACCACTTTCTGTTTTTTGGTGCACATATGTAGGTGGGTTCCGGAATTGCCCAGCAAGGTCAAACATTTGGGTGAAGGTCAAAGCCTTTAGGATCTTTGGGCAACCAATTACTCTAAAAGTTTTCTGGCAACCTCCATGAAACTGGATGAATCTCATCACAAAGTAAAAAAAAAAAACAAAGTTAAATGGTGTTAATCAGGATCTCGACACAAATTCTGCATTGATTCAGTTATTTAGTATTACCAGATTTGAAACCACGTTCTCTAAAACCTTGATTACGGTGAAACCGGTCAGTAAGTAACAAATATCCAATGAAAGACCATCAACAAGTATAATTTTCTGCAGACTGGATCGGTCCAACTCAAATGGCTTCAAACACACAACAACAATGTTAATGCCACAGGCCTTGGCACAGACGGGCACACTTCTATTTGCTTCTAAAAACTATATTTATTTGAAAGTGGGGGGGAAAAAAGCACAACTGCAAATGTTAATTAAGAAACCAATTTTAAGGCAATAGTCAGACCATAAATTCTGCCGCAAATTAAAGCTCGGACTTGAATTATGCTTCGTTGCTTATTTCTTGCATGAGGTGATGTTTTCCATCAGGATGAAATTTTGACACATTCAAGCCGGCGGCCTCCTGGCGGATACGCTCGGCCCTCCAGAACTACAACCAGCAGGGATACGCGAGGCAGCCCACCGTGAGTCCGTTTAGCTACTTCAGCCCACTTCCAGGTGAACTTTTTTTGTTTAAATACTCACAGGGAGGTTTCAGTGGGTGGTTGGGGCAGCGATTGAGAGATTTCTGGTTTAAATCCTAAACGAGGCAGATGAAAGTTTGGAACGTAACAAAGTGATTAAGAGCTGAGGTTTGCTGTATTCCTCCAGCTGGGTGGTAACCAAATGACCACATTAACATTAACTCAATTTTCTCTCCCATCCTGTCTTTTGCAGAGACGTTCTTGACTTTTATGATGCCAGCACGGGAGCGCGGGAGCACGGGAGCGCGGGAGCGCGGGAGCGCGGCAGCAACACAAGGGGTGGGGAAAGTGCTGCAGCAAACCGGTAAAACTTCCCAGGAAGTGGGCGTCTGCCCGGCGACTGTCTCTTTCTATTTTAAAAAGCTGTTTGTGCACATTTTCACTCTGACAAACGCCGACCATATCCTGTTGTTGAAGGTGTCTTTATTGGCTGCGAATCAGGCGAAGGGGCAGCGTGTTTACTCATACATTAAGCAGGCTTAAGTGCTAGCTGATGTTCGCGGGAGTGCACGTGGACACTGTGAGGTTTTTAGGCGTGCCTCACAAAGTATGCACAATAATATGGTTATTTACTGTGGTCTTGTGATGGTGCTGCTGCTGTTATATTGGTTTGGAATGTACCGGTCTATTTTTGAGCGAGCCCACTCAGCGGGTTGCAGGCCGCTACGGCCACCGGCCCACTCGCGACTTCAACAACAAAGCCCGCTGATTGGCTGGAAGGAAGAAAAAAAACACTTGACAAAGTTGCCCATTTGACGAAAGACATTTTTGAGGCGATTGTATCAACATTTCAACGCTGCAACATCCTTTATAGAGAAATACGGCTGACAGAGCGGATGTTTAATTTCACCGCAGTGTTTTCCCAAGTTCCAGCCAACAAATTGCCCTGTAGGGAATTCCACGGTTTCCAAATTCAAGCCTTTAAAAAGAGAAAGAAAGTTTGATACAAATAATAAAGATATTCACCTAATTTGTAGGAGATCCTTGGAATGTGCGCGGAACAATCCCGCGCCTGTGGCCGTCTGTCCCATTCATCTGTGTGAACGGAGCTCGTAATTACAGAGCCGGGCAGTTGTGTTTAAACAGCAATACAGTTTGCAGTTTTTCACATAAACTGTCAGAAGCTTGAATTTGAAACGAAGCAAAATAAGCAATTTTTCTGCGAGTGTTCCTGCCAACAGACTGAACAAAATAACAACTCCTCATCCAGGCCAACTGCTGCGGCTGCCCTGTTTATTTTTCTGGACAGAGTTCATCGATGGAATTTCAGAATTAACTGACAGACTTGAAAATATTTATTGAAAGGCCAGCGTAACAAAATGGAAAAAGAGAGAAAAAAAAAATCAAAAAGCATCCATCATCACTGTTAGGGGGCGTAAACGTGCACAATACAGCCGGAGTTGCTTCATTAAAGGGGATCTGATCATGGACTTTTTATTTACATATGACTGAGAATTCTCATTAAACATTCTCAAAACTCACATTTGCATGACTGTGTATCTATAAATCTGATAAACGTTTGACCTCAAACAGCTCATTTTAGACATCTGTGACATACGTCGCAGAAATTATTATCTGGATTCCTGTTTGCTCCATCACCACACCCAATGAGCTGGCTCACTGGACATTTCCAGATGGATTCTAACAGACAGGAGACAATACAACAGCTGATTGGGGCGTGGCCAGTAGCTCCTTTCCAATACAAGTGAGTCAACACAAGAGAACGAACAGATCAAGGCAAGAAAACACAAGCAACCAGACAGATCGAGATACGTCAACACGAGAAACCGGATGGATCAAAGCGAGTCAACACGAGCGAGCAGACGAATCAAGGCGAGTCAACATAAGCGACCAATTGGAAGGATCTAAGTGAGTCAACGCAAGTGACCCACTGGATGGATCAAGGCGGGTCTTCACGAGCGAACGATGAAAGGATCTAAGTTAGTCAACGCAAGTGACCCACTGGATGGATCAAGGCGGGTCTTCACGAGCGAACGATGAAAGGATCTAAGTTAGTCAACGCAAGTGACCCACTGGATGGATCGAGGCGGGTCTTCACGAGCAAACGACGAAAGGATCTAAGTTAGTGAACGCGAGTGACCCACTGGATGGATCGAGGTGAGCCAACACAAGCGACCAGACAGATCAAGATATGTCAACACGAGAAACCAGATGCATCAAGCAAGTCAACACGAGCAAGCAAACGAATCAAAGCGAGTCAACATGAGCGACCGATCGAAAGGATCTAAGTGAGTCAACGTGAGTGACCAACTGGATGGATTGAGGTTGAGTGAACACGAATGAGTGGATGGATCAAGGCACAGTTCCTGTACAAAAATGTGCTTAAATCATATAAATAAACTATTATTTTTGATTGTTTCACGGTACATTTGAAATAAAATGCTCACAAGACCACACAAGCTTACCGAAAAGGATTCGGCGTGAAAGTGTCCAAAGCACACACTTCTTCTTTCTTCCTCCAACTCTCTCCATACGTGTAGTTTTGACATGACGTGCAGCTTCTTTGTCTCATGTTCTTTCATTTCCAAAGCCACCAAGGCTACTCCTGCTTGTTTATTACTGATTGTTGATAAGAAGAAATGCTCTACTTGTCAAGCGAGAGAAAATAATTTTGAATCATTTGACATCTAAATGCTATTGCGTGCGCATATATGTGTTTAAAATACACAATACAAATAAAACTGATTTGATTTATGAAAGCTTTAATAAAGAATGTGCTGAAATAAATCCGTCTCACATTCTGCTTGAATGGCCGCTAGCGGGGGTGGGTAGGGCCGGATGGGGGGGGGGGGGGGGGGGGGTAATTTATTGTCATTATGACTCCCAAGAAAACAAAGCTTTTAGTCATGAAAATAAATTCTATTAGTCCATGTTTCATCTTAGATGATGGTGGCCTAATTAGCCTGGGAATGCAAACATATTGTTAATATTAGCGTTGCTGCAGGATGACTGACTGTGATATTGTGCAGGTGGGATCTTGCATGAATTTTGATCCATCGTGCAGTGTCAGTAATAGTAGCTGCAGCAGTCGTACCAGTGGTATAGTTAAGCCTTAAACCTCAAAAGCATTTCATATGTGAGCTGGCTTTGATTTGGGGTTTGAATGGAGGAATAATGGGAGGCAGACTATCTTGGAGTGCAGCCACACAAAGGCACCATGCCTCTCTGAGGGGTCTGGCTGCCTGGCTGTCTCAGGGCCTTGGACTGGGGTTGAGACTGAGGGTTTCACGGAAGACGGAGTTGCACAGGGTTTAGTAATGAAAGGCCTGGGTGGATGAGGAGAGTCAGAAGCGTGTCATCCTCTCCTCAAGCCTGACCTTCACCTCAGGGCTTATAGCTCTCCACAGAGGCATGGGGCAGCGTAGGGTGGGTAAACGGAGGTACTGCGGGGGCGGACTGCGGTTAGATGGGGCGTGAGCAGAATGGTGTGACCAAATAATGGTAGGTAGAGTAACTAAAGTATGCCATCGAGGAAGCGGCCACCTTGTTGCTCCTTGATGTTTGTGTGTTGGGGGTTTTTGGCTGGATGTTTTTGTGGTTTTCTTTTCTTTGCTCTCCATGGTGGTATGCAAACTGGTTTTTGTCTGTGGAGAAGGTTGCTGGCAGAAAGTCCTTCACCCTCATCAGCATTATTAGCTGCACTGTGGATGATGCCACGTGTAAACTTAAGACTCAGCTGAGCAGTAATGAGATGGCGTTCTGCATTTAAGCCATGAGTGGTTCAAGCAGAATTGCCGGGAACCGACCTTGTGACGTTCGTTTGTGAGACGCTGAGGACCGCGCCAGGGTTTGACACATCGTGCCTGTGAAGGAGGACGGTGAGGGACACATGCTGTCAGCACACATCAGAGGTGATTATTGTCCTGAATGATCGTTAATAGTAATGTTGGTATTTTGTTACGCAGTGTATTTGAACATTGATGAGAATTGTGCAGTTTGCTTCTCACTGCCGTGGCGTACGGACTGATGATCCTCCACCTGTTGTGAGAAGCTGCTCATTTACATAAAGCTTTAATTCAGACCTGAATGTGTTGCTGATAGTGTGTGCCTCTGAAAGATATTTGCTGTAGCTCTGTTGACTTACCTCACCGTTTCCATCCTTCACAGAGTCAGTTTGTCGTGTCCACCTGGGGGGTGTTTGGCGGTGAATCTGAGTCCAGAAGCGCCGAGGCTTCGATCCTTTTGGGCGCTGGAGAGCGCGCCGTCCTTCACCTCGCCAGACAAACGCACATTTATGTTGTACACAATTATTGCACAAAAGGGAAATAAATTTGTTTTGTTTTTGGAACCGCTTTCTGGTTATTTTAGCGCTGGGTTCAGTCAGACGCTGGTCGCGCTCCTCAACTCGTGTCTGCACATAACATTGAGCCCAATGACACTGATCCCACTTATCTTGACCTTCACCTGAATGACTGATTATTGACTGACCATGCCTTGGAAATTCTGGAATCCAACTAGATATCAGGCCCAAGTTTGGTCAAAAGTGGGTTTAGATTCAAATGTGTTGACACCAATGACCTTATGGGCCCATTCACATGATGATGTGAAGTACCTGATGCTGGACAACATAGCAGGTTCTCAAAAACCTCTGTGGAATGCTGCAGAAGGCTCACTCCAGTGGTCCACATTTCCAATCTTTAACGTCGGTCAAAGTAGCTCAGCAGAGGGTGTACTGGTGGAGCTCAATGTTTGGTGACAACGATACTATAGGACATAGTTCCAATTTTGATATTGGCAGGTAGGCACACTTGTTGCGCACTCCACATAGGAGCAGATCGTCAACTTGACGTTTGAGACGTGATGTGGCCTATAAAAACTCAACATAACTGCAATTGCGTCACTTGTTACTGGTGCATTGTTGAGACAAGTCCTCCGTATTCCTTCACGTTTCTTCATATTTCTTCACGCCTATGGGATCCAGAGCAGGTGGTGCATCCAGTAACACCTCCAGCTATGACCAAAGGAGGCTGGCGGAGGCGAACAGGGCATCAACATGTATTATGGGTAGCTCAGCTCTTGCTGGCATTTTGGCATGAATGTCGAAGATTTTAAGCATGTTGAAAGTTTTTCCAGGAGCACGACGAACATCAGCGTTGCCCAGCTGTCATCGACTCAGCTCTTGCAGAATCTGGAAGACCTTGGCGCATGTTGACATTAATCAACTTTTCAGTCTCCGTTAGCAAATGTCAGGCTAATCGAGAGTGTCAATGCACCATATCCTTTGCCAAAATCAACTGTTTAACTTGGGGGCAAATTCAGGGATGACTTTAACATACGTGTCAAGTTTGGTTGAAACCACCTGAAGAACATGGGATGAATAGACCAATAAACACCGAGACCTTCACCCCAGTGACTAACAAATCTGACTGGACCTGGACCGACAAATGCAGTTGCAACATTGTGCGAGTAGTAAGAGTACGTCCTTTCATCTGTGCATCCCTGATGGTAAATGGACTGCACTTATATAGCACTTTTCCATCTGCATCAGATGCTCAAAGCTCTTTACAATAATGCCTCACATTCACCTCAATGTCAGGGTGCTACCATACAAGGTGCTCACTACACACCGAGAGCAACTAGGGACTAAGGACCTTGCCCAAGGGTCCTTAGTGATTTTCTGGTCAGGTTGGGATTTGAACCAAGGATCCTTTGGTCTCAAGCCCCACGCTTAACCACTAGACCATCACGTCCCCAATTGTGTTGGTCTTAAGATGTGGTCGGGTGCAGCACTTGTGCAATTCCAAAATAGACCACCAAAAACCTTATCAAAAATCAAGCACTATATTGACTGTCTGTCCAGCCCAGTATTCCGACACGTGGGTTCATGATGTGCATACACTCGTTCACACAGGGATGTCTGTTAGTGCATCAAACTACAATACAACAAAACTGAAACCAAGTATTAAAGACAAAGAAAACACGAAACGTTCACATTACCGCTTCACTGCTTCAAATCAGGGAGCTTTGGTGGCTTTTCCAGTACCAGCAAAAACATTCCCTAGAGTTGAACATCTAAATAGCAAAGCGCCAGGTTCCAGCGCATCTGGCTCTTAAAGGGAGTGACAGGTGGTGCAAATCTGATTGGTTCAATTCATGTTCCACCAAAAACACATCCATGACTAAGAGACTAAATACAAACTCTCTGTGCAGCGCGCCTTACTTTGCACACCATGCATACAGCAGAGTGGAGTTGGTCATGCCTCAAATTTATTTGCGCTTGTGCACATAGATCTTGAAGATTTGGTATTTTACCACTATCTGCTGGCTGTAAGTGGACTATTACATTAACCAACCCTTACTGGTTATTTGAGGCACAGAGTGAAAGGTCTTACTCATCTCCCTTTTTAAATTTTTTTAAATTGCATTTTAAGTCAACTTTTGCCGCAACTGGCGCAACATATTGATTTGAGCTTCCATCCGTGAAAAGACATAAGCAAATATTGCATTTTATTCAAGATAAAAGCTTGACTTAACATATAAAAAAGGTGACTTTTCCAACTCTTATGACTAAATTCCAAAAGCTACCCCCACAGATATGTTGAAAAGAAAATGTGCGGCAGTTTGACAGAGACGACACAGCCCAGTACAACTGCAATAAAGTTAGAACGTCAGCTACGGGTGATTTATTTGAAGTGGAAGGGAAGTGTTTAATACAAGACACATGGTTTCAATAGATAACTGAAGTTCTATGCCACAAATTGCAGAAAGATGTAAAACGGACGGTACAGGAATCGGTCAATGATAAGTACATGATATAAGACAGATGCAGACGGATGCTTTATGCGTCCTTTTTCTACATTATTATTGATGAGACCTTCTGCTCATACAGCAGTACTGTTTTTCCATTAGCATAGAAACAATGAGTTTCTTTTTTAACAATATTGCATGTTGGGGTTGCACAAATTAAAAAGAAAACTATTGAATTGTACATACAGTAAGTGATCTCATGTGGAAGTTTGCATCTTCTGTTGATTACATCTGGAGAAACAGGCAATTAAAAAAAAAATATCTGCAATGTAGACCTCCTACTGTACAAAATCTACAATAGTCCAACACAAAATCTTGAACTAATGCTTGGCGCATTATGTCCAGAAAAATAAACACCCTCAAGACCTGGACACAAATCAAAACTGATGTCTACTGGGGTTTAGTGCCAGTGAGCAAAAATTTAAACATTTGGAGAAAAATTTGGTATGTTTCTGTGATAAGTGTGCACTTTGAAAGACTAAATTTGCAGAATGCACGTGCAGCTTTTTTATTTTATTTTTGCAGAATCAACTCATGCAACAGTATGTAAGAGAATGTAAATGTAGCAGCATTGCTGCAACAGAAATGTTGAAGCAATGTTGTTAAGTGTATTGCTTGGACACCATGCACCAGGTGATGCCCTTAAAGTGTTGCATCACCTGGTGCATGGTGCCCAAACAATGCTCTTAATGAGCACATTGTTTGGACACCATGCACCATGTGATGCCCTTAAACTGTTGCACCACCTGGTGCATGGCGCCCAAACAATGCATGCATTAAATGTATCGTTTGGACACCATGCACCATGAACTATGTTTCTGCAGTGGTGCATTTTTGTGATGTATTTCACGGTGCGACCCTGTTTTTAAGTGCAGTGTTTGGATGCCATGCACCATGTGATGCCCTTAAGCTGTTGCATCTGCATAGTGCCCAAACAATGCGCTTAACAATGCACTTAATGTATGCATGCGACAGTTTAAGAGCTTCACATGGTGCATGGCACCCATGCACCATGTGAAGCGCTTAACTGTTGCATCTCATGGTGCATGGTGCTCAAACAATGTGCTTAACAATGCACTTAATGGACACATTGTTTGGGTGCCATGCACCATGTAAAGTCCCCGTTGCATCTCATGGTGCATGGTACCCAAACAATGCGCTTAATGCATGCATTATTTGGGCACCATGCACCATGTGATGCCCTTAAACTGTCACATTTCATGGTGCATGGCACCCAAATAATGCACTTAATGCATTTAAAAACAGGGCTGCGGCCCTGATTTTAAGTGCATTGTTAGGTGTATTATTTTGGCACCATGTGATGCCCTTAAACTTTCACATCTCATTGTGCATGGTGCCCAAATAATGCACTTAACAATGCATTTAAAAACAGGGCTGCGGCCCTGATTTTAAGTGCATTGTTAGGCGCATTATTTTGGCACCATGTGATGCCCTTAAACTGTCACATCTCATGGTGCATGGCACCCAAATAATGCACTTAACAATGCATTTAAAAACAGGGCTGCGGCCCTGATTTTAAGTGCATTGTTAGGTGTATTATTTTGGCACCATGTGATGCCCTTAAACTGTCACATCTCCTGGTGCATGGCACCCAAACAATGCGCTTAACAATGCATTTAAAAGCAGAGCTGATTTTAAGTGCATTGTTAGGTGCATTATTTTGGCACCACGTGATGCCCTTAAACTGTCACATGTCCTGGTGCATGGCGCCCAAATAATGCACTTAACAATGCATTTAAAAACAGGGCTGTGGCCCTGATTTTAAGTGCATTGTTAGGCGCATTATTTTGGCACCATGTGATGCCCTTAAACTGCCACATCTCATGGTGCATGGTGCCCAAATAATGCACTTAACAATGCATTTAAAAACAGAAATGCGATTAAAGTGCATCGCAAAAATGCACCAGTGCAGAAACATGGTTTTGTCCAGTATTTCTACTCTTTTATGTGCAACTTGACTAAGACTCATCAATTCGAGTGCTTATCCATCAATGAATAAAACTTGAAATTGTCGCTTTCTGCTTGTTCGCAGACACGCTTTGTTAATTGCGAGTTGAAAACTCAAACGAGGGAGCGGGAGAGTGCGCTGGTAAACGAGCGGGTGACTCCTGAGATGAAACGCTGACAGGGAGTTTCTTTAAAGTTGCCGAAACTGCCCGTGAGTTTGGAGGCGTTGTTGAGACTACAGAGAGACGCTTTCCTCATTTTAACTCCGACTGATCACCGGCCAGTCTGCTCCCTTTCGAAAGACAGTTGTCTCTGAAGTTTCCTGATCCCGACCAAAGCCCTTTGTGACTAAACAAATGGAAGAAATTACCCAACTGGAGTGAATTATAGATTTTCCCCCTAGAAGTTGCTGGCATTTATTATATTACAAATGCCTTTATGTTAGGAACTGAAATTAAATGGGGAAGTCGTAAAAACGCACTCCCAGACTTATGGCAACAGCCGCCATTATTCTGTTAAACAAAAAAATGCTCTTCTGGAAGGGTCAAGCATCAATACTCCTGTATATGTTTATATCATTTTGAAGATTTCGGTTATTAGTTCAACCCGGTGACCCCACAGACGCTTTGCCTTCTGTTGCAGACGACATTTCCTACAGTGTCAAATGGGCTCCAGGCGTAAGCCTTTGAGCTTTGAGCCGCTACATCTGCTCGACATATCCATCCCAGGGCCTCTTTAGATTTTAGCTCGCGCCCACACACACACACACACACACACACACACACACACACACACCTCCACAGTCACACACAGCACATGTATAGACACACACTGATTAAAGGGGTCGTGTTATAGACCTTGTCGTTGAGTCGACAAAGGTCACCAGGTGTGAAAAAAACATTAACAATTGCCGCAATAAATACCCCAGAGATAACCTTAAAGCTACAGTATGTAGGATTAGCGTCATCTAGTGGTGAGGTTGCAGACTGCATTATTCTGGCGCCAATCGTAATTTTGGTTCCCTTAACATTTTCATTTCGTTAGTGACGGGGAGACATGCACCCTAGCCTCCTCTTGTGATAAACAATATGTATTTTTTTTAAAATGCGAGTTCTTAAACTCGCTAGCCTGCGCTAGCAAGCAGTAGACAGTATATTAAGGAGCAACTACTGACAAATGAACAGGCAGGTATGAGTTCATAAATCGAGATAATTGCGTAAATTATGTGAGTATAACGAAGGCCAGCAGGAGGTGCTGTGCATAATGCCAACAGACGCTCTAGCAACCGTAGGTTTTAGCCTCGTGGTTAGAGCGTCCGCCTCCCACGCCGGAGATCGTGATTTCGCTCTCTGAGAGGGAAACAACGCAGAGGTTATATGTGCAAACACGCTGAATTACGCAGGTATGTAAATCATTGTGAGAAGACTAAATTACCATAAAAACACCCCAAGAATACCAGATAAGGTCGGAATTGGGCCAACAAAGAAACTGCTAACAGTGAAGAAAACGAGTGCTTTTACTATTGTACCATTCAAAGGTCGGACTCCATCGGCAAAATAAGGTAGCAACGGTTCAACAATCACGAAAAAACATCTTACGATGTCAAAGCTGTTGGTTGGAGGGGGGTTTAGAATAAGTCACCATCACGGAGACTAATTAAATACTTCATGGTTTCGTAGCATGAGAAGTTTAATTTGTGGTCCAGAATTGACTTTTAGCCTAAGATGAGAGTTTGGATCATCTTCCAGAATCCCGACAAAGTGTTTGAACGGATGATCTCGGACTCTATTTAGAAATGTTCCAAGAGATCTTCTTGACTTGTACAAACATTTTATTTTTTACTTTAGTTGATGTCAGAAAACCCTAAAAAAAAAAACTGAATGAAATTCTTGATGGTGTACAATCAATCCTTCTGCACTTTGAAAAGTCGTCAACAGTCAGTTATTTCTGCGACATACATGAAAGACTTCCTGTCGTACATATGCACATTAAAATACTAGAAGTAGGGGTTTAAGAATTAACTGATACGAAATGCAAATTGATCTGAAGGTGACAGCTACGACTCCATCAATACGCGGACCCTGAATCAATGGATCGATTTTAACGTGATAAATTGAATTCAAACTCCCGTAAAAATTAAAAGGTCGGCGTGAAGTTCTCGCAAAACTAGTCTTGGAACATTACCTTTCAGAAGGTAAAATCTGAATCAAGTTGTCAGATTGTTGTGTGGGTTAAAAAGGAAAATCGTACCCGTTTAAACTTTACGTTCAAGCTCACAGTTTATGATACTGTAAAACAAGAATGTTATGCTACGCTACCAACAGCTGGCTTCTTCTTCTGTGCTGCACTTTCTGCTTACTCTATGTGATGCTGCCCCCTGGTGGTAAACAAAAGGCGAGCAGAGGCGGAGCGGACATTCTGCAGCACAGCATTAAAACCTGACGGATTGTAGTTTTTCATGAAATATGTATTTGAATGTCAACAATGTGACTTTTGGTTGATTGTATCTTTGAGGAAAAATAAGTGTCTATGTAAACGAAGACTTTTAACAGATTGCGGAGCAAAGTGTCTAAAAATAAAACACTTCTTGTATGAGTGCGTCTGCAGGATCTATTAACTTTAAGTGCATGTGTGTGTTAGAAGTGACATTAGTTTTGCAGTTTTCAGAGGTTATGAAAGCAGATGATCCTGCTTTTTAAAGTTTTTGCAGTTTGTCCACTTAAGAAGAGGTAAAAGAAATAAATCATCACTACATATCTGCTGATCAGAACAGAAACATTAAACTTCTCCTCCTCTTGTGTGTTAACCGATGTTTTTGTCTCTGGTCTCCAAACGGAGTTGCTGTTCCACCCCACGTTGCCACTGAGTCACATTATTTCCATCCTTGCGTCGGCACCAGCACCCTCACTTTGATCCCCTGCCTTGCTCAGAGGCTGATCCTGTTATGTCTTGTTCCTGTAAGCACTTTGAAGTGCTCCAGAATTAGAAAATTGCAGAGCCAATGAAAAAACAAACAGCTTTGGCACACACACACACACACACACACACACACACACACACACACACACACACACACACACACACACACACATTTATAATGCTCTCCTCTGCAAAATAAAAAATAAAAAAACACTCAAAAATAATTTGGTAACTGTAGATGGAGGTTTACTCTGTAATTGTTGCAGCCACTGTTTATGAGACCTGACTGAGTCAGATTGGGAGTGAGTTTTGGAGTTCGTTTCTGCCACACGCAGCATTTTGCCTTTGAAATCTGACAGCAGCAGCTGGGGTTTGTGCACTGCAACCGTCTTTCTGCTGACCGCTGGCTTGACGCGGGTGAGGCCTGATTTTGTTGGACAGGATAACACACAGCGTGCACGCTTTCTGCAGTCTGACGGTGACAAGACAAGACAGACAAAAACACAACTTATACATGCAAAACAAAACAAAAACTGGGAATAAGGAGCCCACACTGCTTAAAAATGTATAGACATTTGTGAGAAAATCATTCCAATGACAGCTCCATAACCTGTTACGTATGTTCTATGACCTGTGACTCATGTTCTATGTCCTATACTCTATGACCTATGCCCTATGTTCTATGAACTGTGAGCTATGCTCTATGACTTGTGGCCTATGTTATATTACCTGTGAACTCTGCTCTATAATCTGTGCCCTATGTTCTATGAACTGTGACGTATGTTCTATCAACTGTGGCCTATGTTCATTGACCTGTGTTCTATGACTGATGCTCTATGACATGTGAATTATGTTGTATGACCTGTGAACTCTGCTCTATAATCTGTGGCCTATGTTCTATGACCTGTGACATGTTTTATGAATTGTGACCTATGCTCTATGGCCTCTGCTCTATGATCTGCGACCTATGCTATATGATCTGTGACCTGTGCTCTATGATCTGTGACCTGTGACCCATGTTCTATGACCAGTGATCTATGTTCTATGATCTGTGACCTATGCTATATAATGTATGACCTCTGCTCTATGACCTATGTTCTGACATGTGAACTATGTTGTATGACCTGTGAACTCTGCTCTATAATCTGCGCCTATGTTCTATGACCTGACATTATGAACTGTGACCTATGTTCTATGATCTGTGACCTATGCTATATGATCTATGACCTCTGCTCTATGATCTGTGACCTGTGACCAAAGTTCTATTAACAGTGACCTATGTTCTATGATCGGTGACCTATGCTCTATGTTCAATGACCTGTGAACTATGCTCTATGACCCGTAACCTATGCCCTACGATCTCTGACCTATGCTCTATGACCTGTGACCTATGAACTGTGCTCTATAATCTGACCTATATCCTATGACCTGTGAATTATGCTCTATGATCTGTGACCTGTGCTCTATGATCTGTGACCCATGTTCTATTAACAGTGACCTATGCTCTATGACCTGTAACCTATGCTCTATGACCTGTGAACTATGCTCTATGACCTATGAACTGTGCTCTATAATCTGACCTATATCCTATGACCTGTGACCTATGCTCTATGACCTATGAACTGTGCTCTATAATCTGACCTATATCTTATGACCTGTGAACTACGCTCTATGATCTGTAACCAATGCTATCATTTTTATTTATTTTAAATGAGTCTCAAGCTTTTTCTGTTCTCGGTTGCTTACATTGTGCGATGGTCGGCAATCTTAATATTTTAATACAGATTTTAGGGTTAGGGTTAGCTAATCCCCTTGAATGTGTCAGACAGTAAAGATATTTTCCTTCAGGCTGATGTTCATATGGTGTCCAGCGGGTTGGGTTTGGGACCCTGCGCCTCGGCAGCGCATCCACCACATCACAAAACTGCCCCAGGTTCTGGGTGACAACCATCCAGGCAGGTAACTGATCCAAAGTAACCATCGATCTGCAGCCTCCAGGTCAAACCTGAACATCTCATTGTCCTTCTCCAGACCGGTGGCTCCTCCATCCATGTGGAGCTGCAGCTCCTTCCAGGACAAATGTTCATTATTTTTGCACTTTCTTCACTCTTTTCTTTTCACGTGGTTTAACAGCGTTCTCGCCGAGTTCTTCTCAGCCAGTGCAGGTGTCCTCTGATCTTCTGCATCACCAATCTGACTCATTTAGGCCTTTAAATAAAGAAAAGGAGGAGAAAAAAACAAAACAAAACAAAGCAAAAAAACTCAATTACGCCGAGTGTTTCCACGCCATCCAGAGAACAAAGAGGCTCAGATCCTTTTAAGTGTCACAAAGGCGAAAATAAAAACAGAAAGCAATCTAAAAGAGGAATGTGCGCGTCGGTGGCGGCTCCACATCCCCTCGTACATGTCGAGATATGTAAAGCGTTCCCTGGGTTTGCCTGTTAACCGTCGCGATCGTATAGTGACCACAGCTGTTTCGTGACATTTGTTTTCTTGTCATTTTTTTTCCCCCATCGTCCTCTAATTGGCTTCTGTTCGCGTCCTGCTCTCATGTGGTCTCTCTTTACTCAGCTTCAATGACTCTGCACTCAGACTTTGTGGAGGAAAACAAAAAATAAATAACTGAGTCTGAGAAGTGTTTTTTGGGTTTTTTTTTCAGATGAATGTCAGAGGTCACAGAAATTATTACGGCTAATTTCTCAGACGTGATTTTCGGTGGCTGTTGTGTGGCGAGTTCATTGCTCATCGCATGTTTCATCGCATATTCCTGGTGTTTGTCGCTCGGTTTGTGGTCGCAGCTCTTCATCGTTGCGGTCGTTCTTTGACCAAATCACCCGTCTGAGTTAAAGTGCGTCAAAAGAGCAAGAATGTCACTTTGTGGGACCGGATTAGGTGAATTACATCGAGAAAACCAGAGTAAAACTGTAGCACGATGCCTGCAGACGTCACACGTTCAGCTGCATTTGAAGAGAGTCTGTGGAGGATCTGAGCGTCCTGGGTCTTCTCCGAGGCCTCCTCCCAGTTTGACGTAGCTGGAAGGCATCAGTTGGGAGACGACCAGGGGAGCATCCTCACCAGATACTCAATGGAGGAATTTGTATTCGGTTTCTTATTCTTTTGGTCATTACCCAAAGTTCATGACCACAGGTGAGGATACAGTGCATCCAAAAAGTATTCACAGCTCTTCACTTTTCCACATTATTCCAAAGTGGATTAAATAATTATTTTCCCTCAAAGTTATACACACAACACCCCATAATGACAATGAAAAAAGTTTTTTTTTTTTTTAGTTTTTGCAAATGTATACCATTTTTTTAAAGCTAAGAAATCACATGTACATAAGTATTCACAGCCTTTGCCGTGAAGCACAAAATTGAGTTCAGCTGCATCCTGTTTCCACTGATCATCATTGAGATGTTTCTACAGTTTAATTGGAGTCCACCTGGGGTAAAATCAGTTGATTGGACATGATTTGGAAAGACATACACCTGTGTACATATAAGGTCCCATAGTTGACAGTGTCAATGTCAATTTTTCAATTTCAATTTATTTTCATTTATATAGCACCAAATCAAAACAAAGTTGCCTCAAGGTGTTCCATGTCAGAGCACAAACCAAGTGTGACCGTAGAACCTTTGTGGCCAGGACGGCGGTGGAATCAAGCCACAGACGGCTCACACTAAAGACCGTTCCTCTACCGGGTCAGCCAAAGGGGAATTCCCCGCTAGCCAAGCTAGCGGGAATGTCGTTTCAATCAGGACCCGGGACCTTCATCCCGTTACATATCTCCACACCATTTCTGACTTCGTTCCAAAGTCACAGGTGCATTTAAGCATGTTCTGTGACTACCCACATCCTGTTCATGACGTCAGATTGTGACTGTAGGACCTTTGTGGCCGGGACGGCGGTGGGATCGAACCCCAAACAGCTCGCACTAAAGACCGTTCCCCTACCAGGTCAGCCAAAGGGGAATTCCCCGTTAGCCAAGCTAGCAGGAACATCGTTTCAATCAGGACCCGGGACCTTCATCCCGCTACACAAGCATGAAGTCAAAGGAATTGTCTGTAGACCTCCAAGGCTGGATTGTCCTGAGGCACAAATCTAGTGAGGCGTACAGAAACATTTCTGCTGCTTTGAAGGTACAATGAGCACAGTGGTTTCGTTGTCCATAAATGGAAGAAGTTCAGATCTACCAGGACTCTTCGGAGCTGACCACCCTGTCTAAATGAGTGACTGGAGGAGAAGGAGCTGAGTCAGGGACGTGACCAAGAACCTACTCTGTCAGAGCTCCAGCATTCCTCTGTGCAGAGAGGAGAAACTTCCAGAAGGACAACCATCTCTACAGCAATCCACCAATCAGGCCTGTAGAGTAGAGTGGCCAGACGGAAGCCACTCCTTAGTAAAAGGCACATGGCAGACCGCCTGCCAAAAGCACCTGAAGGACTCCTCAGATCATGAGAAACAAAATTCTCTGGTCTGATGAGACAAAGATGAAGTCTTTGGTGTCATGTTGGAGGAAACCAGGTTACCATCCCTACAGTGAAGCATGGTGGTGGCAGCATCATGCTGTGGGGATGTTTTTCAGCAGCAGGAACTGAGAGACTAGTCAGGATTGAGAGAAAGATGAATGCAGCAATGTACAGAGACATCAGGGATGAAAACCTGCACCAGAGCGCTCTTGACCTCAGACTGTGGCGATGGTTCATGACCCTAAACACACAGCCAAGATATCAAAGGAGTGGCTTCAGGTGAACTCTGTGAATGTCCTTGAGTGGACCAGTCAGATATTAAATATACGAGGTCTATTAGAAAAGTATCCGACCTTATTATTTTTTTCAAAAACCATATGGATTTGAATCACGTGTGATTACATCAGACATGCTTGAACCCTCGTGGGCATACGAGAGTTTTTTCACGCCTGTCGGTTACGTCATTCGCCTGTGGGCAGTCTTTGAGTGAGGAGTCGTCCACCCTCTCGTCGTTTTTTCATTGTTTAGGAATGGCTCAGAGAGTGCTGCTTTGTTTGATCAAAATTTTTTCAAAGCTGTAAGGCACAACTGAGTGGACACCATTCGATAATTTCAGCTGGTTTTTGGTAAAAATTTTAACGGCTGATGAGAGATTTTGGTCTGGTAGTGTCGCTTTAAGGACGGTCCACGGCGCCTGACAGCGATCTGCACTTCGAGGCGGCAGCGTCTCGCCGTTTCAAGTTGAAAACTTCCACATTTCAGGCTCTGTTGACGCAGTAAGTCGTCAGAGAACAGAGAACTTTCAGAAGAAGTCGGCATGAGGAGTTTATTCGGACATTCCATTGTTAACGGACATTTTGTAATGAAAGAACGTGCGGGCAGAGTCGCATGTCGGGCCGGACCCGACCGCGGGGGGTCGCGACAGGAAAAACACCTCCGTTGGAAACCTTAATGGGCAAGTTGGAACATGCCCAAGCTGTTAAACAATTCCTCAGTTACTCACTTGTTGAAAGCCATCAAAAGCCGCCTGAATTTTACAAATGGTTTTCAACATGGAGGTGTTTTTCCTGTCGCGGCGCACACAGATTTGCCGAGTCGTCACGGAAACGACTCGGCGAATTTGCACGCACGTCTTTCATTAAAAAATGTCCTTAAACAGTGGAATGTCCGCATAAAGTCCTCATGCCGGCCTCTTCTGAATCGTCTCTGTTCTCTCACGATGTCCTGGGTGAATTAAGCCTTAAATTAGGATGTTTTCAGCTCGAAACAGGCCGACGACGGCGCCTGGAAGCGCTGCACGACGTCCCGCTCCGTGGGAAGTCCTTACACCGACAGAAACACCCCATAATCTCTCATCAGCCGTTAAACTTTTCACCGAAAACCAGCTTCATTTCTCGAATAGTGTCCACTCGGATATTCCTCACAGGTCCAGAAAAAATGTTGATAAAGCAACGCGCAGCGTGTGAAACAAAGGAATTCAGCCGAGAGGGCGGGACCACATCTCACTCAAGGCCTGCCCACAGGGAAATGACGTCACCGACACGCGTGAAAAAACTCACGCATGCGCACGAGGGTTCAAGCATGATTGGTGGAATCGCACATCATTCAAAGCCATATAGTTAAAAAAAAATAATAAAAGGGTCGGTTTATTATCTAAGAGACCTCGTATATTAGATCAATATTAAAATTCAAGGTCATAGGCCAAGGTCAAATCTTGATACAGCCCTGTTCACCTGTACTGCTTTAATCTGGCTCTACATTATGGCGCATATAGGTCTCTGTGTTGTGCGTGTTGGTTTAACTGAAAAAAAAAAGGTGGGGGGGAAAAAATGTCTTTCCAGAAGCGAGCATGTGACATTTTGGGTTTTGTGTCTGTACAAAAATTGCACCAACATGACGGTGACAGCAGGCGGCTTTTAATGCATGAATATAAACAGCAGCGGAAATAATGAGTTTGTGTTATTTAGAATCTTTTACATTTTGTTCATTCGTAAGGCTGATGCACAGATTTGTAAAAATTCTGCATGCACACACACACACACACACACACACACACACACACACACACACACACACACACACTAAAATCTTTCATCACAATCTTTCATGGAAATTAAACACGCCACTGTCAGTATTCCTCAGCATTTTTAATCATATCTACAGTTTTTTGAATAAACCAGATTAAAGGATAATGCAAAACCCAGAGGTCGTGCACAGGAAGTGCACGTAGCAGACATTACTGTGTTCTTTGGATACGTGTGACTTTACATTCAGAGTCACTGCCCAAAGCTTGTAAAGACAGTATAACGACAAACACAGACAGCAACAGGAATAAAACAAGCCGCCATAAAACACACACATGCATGCACAAATACACACATTTACTGGAAGAGTGACAGAACACTGCAACCGGAGGGGAAAAAAACAGAGAAAAACAAGTGGGCAAAACCACTTGGGGAAAAAAACACCCTATATTATCAGGGGTGGAGATCTGCCACAAGCACATTCCTGATCCAATACTCACTTCATCCAAAGCTATTTCAATATTGGTAAATAGTGCAGTGGATCCACAGGCTGGGGGAGCCAAGCTGCACCCAGCGCGCACGTCACCAGACGTTACACTGCTGGAACGTAAAACGAAAAAAAAAAAAAAAACAGCAGCTGCCAGTAAAGATTTAACGATATCGTGAACGGTACTTTTAGTGCAACGGTAGAATGGAAATGATTTCTACGCAAGAATAATCAACTGCTTTGATAATTGATTGAGATTTGTGAAGAAAAATGCCAGTTTACGACTTGTTGCAACCGAAAGCATGGCTAAAAGGGGGTGGGGGGGGGGGGGGGCAGTTTGGATTAGGATCCCTCGTGAAAATATTCCTCTCCTGCAAACATGCTGTTTTGGAACTTTGAGCCAAGTGAATGCTTCGGAATTTTTTTTTTTTTTTTTTCGAAGTGTGAGAAAAATAAATTGACGCAAGAAGCCGTGAACCCGTAAATCCCGCGCCCAGCGCTGGATGACCTCATGACCTCATGACCTACATCGTATGGTGGAGTCAAAAGAAGGGAGTGCCAAAATTTTGTGCTTCCGTGACACAAAATATGATTTTGCACTCACTGACCTTGTTCCACCCCCCACCCCGCTCCGCAACCCCTTCCTTCCTTGGTGCACTGGGCTGCTCGCTGGGAAATCATGCTAATTTGTGAGATCTTCAAGAATTTGCTGGATATCTTAACCAGCTTCTTCACAGATACTATGAGTGCTGTGCTGAATGGGAGAGAATAATTCTGGTGATCCTCAGGGATCTGTTCTGGGTCCTACACTGTTCTGTGCTTCCATGAACTGGCTAGCAGATAGAATTGTGGATGTGCGTATGTTGGCAGTGAAAGGCTTACTGACCTGAGTGAAGAAACAGACTGTCTGGATTAGTGATGGTCCTGGATCCAGACTAATATCCAGGCTTTCAATTACTTCTTGGAATCAGCCAATAGAATCTGCATGTGGCATTTCTGGATCCTCAGTCTCTGAGGTTGAGAGATGCCTGGGAAGAGCTTCTGGAGTCATGAGGCTGCTGAACAGACATGGTTGACGATGCTGATAGAACTGCAGGAAAACGAAGGCCCGTGTTTTTAGGGTCCTGGTGCTTAGTTTTTTTTTCCTCTACGGTTGTGAGATGTGGAGGCCAACCAAGGTGATGACTAGATGTTCTTGGTACAAGGTGACTTTGGAGGGTCCTTGGATACTGCTAGAATGACTTTGGCTTGGACTTATTTTCCCATGTGGTGTTCTTCACCAGAGATGAACCAGCATGCTGGAGAAGGTCAAGTGGACACCCCATGAATCACCTGGATGTGGCAGACAGACATCTACTTTGAAAGGCGGGGATGGACCAGTAGAACACACAATGTGCCCAACAAATTTCCATAAAAACCATGCACTAACCATCCAGCAGGTGGCAGTCACATCTCTGGGATATTACATACACAAAACACACCTGCTTTTTTCATCTGGAGCATCAAAGTTAACCACTCAGGACTCCAGTTCTAATTAGAGAGGAATACTATTTTTTGAGAAATTAAAGATCTGAACTACTGTAAAAAGTCATTGTGTTTCCATTAAAGGTGTTAATATTTGGAATAACTGTCCTGATAACATTAAGTTACTTGGTACCTTAGTTGGCTTTAAAAGATTTTACAAAAATAATAAAATTACTTGATATATTTTGAACAATTAGGTTTACTGATTTTGTTCTTGTTTTTGGGTTTGTGCACTGTTGTTTGGTTGTGTTTTGAAATTTTAGTGCATCGATTAAGTTATATGGTTTGTGCAAATTTCTTTGATATTTGTTGTTGCGAGTATATATATTTATATATGTATACATTCTTTATTTTTTATAGTATAAAAATAGTGTTGTTGTTCTTTTTTTAGGAGTTTTTGTTATTGTTGATCTGTGTGCCGAACTACTAAAATTTAATTGGGCGAGTTATAAGATTGCAGCATTTATTGTTTTCGGGTTACTGCTTGCACAAGACGAGGACTGACTCACTCACCCACTCATCTACATTTTTGCTCTGCATCAGTGCAGAAAGTAACACGCACAACTACATTTGTGCATCGTGCTTTTTCTTTAATAATATTTTGTTTTGCTCAAGGACACTGCAGCGTGCAAACAGGAGCAGGCAGGGATCGAACCACATACCATTCAGTAAATATACAGTCACAGAAAGTCACAACTGAACTACGATTAATATAGACAATGTGACAGATGAATAATAAATGAGTGTTATTTGTTTTGGCTCTGCTGACCACTTTAATAATGACGAATCAATGAAATCGTAATGAAAACAGGAAGAGAAGAAAAGGGAACGAGACAATCAGAAGGTGAGAAGGTCATGACCCTGACACGTGTAGCTTGTTGAACCTTTCACATTTTGACGAGGTCACCGCCCGCAGTCTTGGAGGGGAAGTGCTTTATTGTTCTGGGTTACGAGCTCCTCGCCGGCGCTGTTAGGAGCTCTTAAATCACCGCAGGTCACTCAGGCCTGCAGAAACCGACCGGCCTGAGGCACACCAGCTGCCCCCCCCCCCCACCCCCACCCCCACCGGTGAAGTCCCACCGCTCTGCTCCGAGAGCTGCTGAGATGGAAAAGATGTGGCGTGTTTTGTTTTTTTGTTTGTGAACTAATGCGTATGAAAAGCAATCACCTCATAAAGCAGAGCGGCTATTTGCTGCTGCTCAATATTTTAAATAAAACATCGAAACTCAGTCAGACATGAATATTATGAACTCTAACGTAGCTTTGGAACAACAGTTTGTGTCAGCGAATAATCAGAATTTGCACCATTTTTTGCTTTGATTATTTGTCTGTTTTTTGATAAACCAATTAATATTTATATAAAAAACCTGCAGGAAGAAACTAAAACTGCAAAAGTTTTTTTCCAATTGCCATGAAACTCTAAATGGAAAGTTACTAGGCGTTTGTTACCACACAATATTGCATTATCTCTCAAATGCATCTTACAAAAGTGGATTACATCACAACATTCACATAATGATGCATATCTTCTTCACCATTAATGCAGCACTCTTGTTTTCAGCTTCTACACTAACTGACAGATGAGGGGGCGGAGTTTACGTGATTATCTGTCTGTCTGTGTCATAAAGATATTCTCAAAAAGTCCTGACTGCATTTTGACAACATTTTATGGAGAATCAGGCATTCTGTCAGGGAAGAGCAGGTTAAATTTTTAACACTGACCCACATCTGCCACTGAATTTTTCCTTTAATCGCTTTATGACATCATAAAGAAGTATGTGCTGCCAGCCATTCTTTTATCCCCTAGAGCCAGGGATCACCTGTGTGTCTGTCTCTCCCACAGGTCATGTGGATGTGTCGCACTGAAAGCAAAAAAAAAAAAAAAAAGATGAGTACATCTAAAAAAAAAACTAACAGGCAGGACGTCTGTGACATATGTCACAGACGTCTACATTAAGCCATTTCAAGGCCAGATTTTGGCTATAGCCAACAAATTTTGAGATTCATCCTCAGAGGATTGTGGAACTTTGTATATGTTGAACATGGAAACAGTTTAAGTCCACCTGAAAACAAATAGATGGACTACTCTGCTGAGGGTAAAAAGCATTAAACCATTATTAGATCACCGCTGGGTGGAATTCGGTGGGAATTATTTGATTGAGGGTAACAGAAGTCTAAAAGGAGCCACTTTGGATCCAAATATGGAATTCAATTCATGAAATGAATAATGGAATTCTGATGCAAATAAAATTCCGGGTGCAAAGTCACAAAACTGCGTGAACTGTGGGATAATTAACATAAAACCCCAACCAAAATGTACATAAAACATGATTCTGCAAAATGAAACAAATTTAACAGCAAAGAGTGTTTCGAAATCACACACAAATGAATCATTTTCAATGACGAATAACAGGTTTTTTGTTATTTTAAATTAGCAGAAAATGATCTTGTATTCTATTTTCCTGCTGCAGTTCTTTAAAATGTAGATTTCAGTCTAATCTGATCAGTTGCTCATCGATTTTGTTGTAAACTCGGCCGGGAGATGCAGCAGAGAGGAGCGCCGCGATGATAATAACCTCAAACTGAATTCTCCTCCTGCCGCTGTCCTCCACAGTTTATTAGTTTAGGCCAGAGGCCACTTGTAGCCTCGCAGAGTGGACGGTAATTGTGTGCGTGCTCCTTAAGTGCCAACCGCAGCAATAATAGACTGAATTATACAATAAATTCCCTCCAGATGTGCACCCCCGCCCCCCCACCCCCCCACTCCAGTTTGACAGTTTGCACACCCACAATGTGCACACACGGAGGCCTCGGTCCACACACACGCTTCGGCGCCGTGTTTGCATTGTCAGATTGTTTCCATACTGGTGTTAGCGCGCTGCGCTTCCTCACTGCCGGCGTAATTACGGGTCGTATTAGCTGATAGTGTTTTGCTAACCTCCTAATAGATGTCCTCCTGTCTCGGAAACCTCACAGAGAGTCCATTCAATAATAAGCAGGCTTTCTAATAGCCAATATTGTCAGACAGGCACGTGCACGCGCCACGTCTGGCATTTCAAAGTCTGTGCATCCCTTTAAAAAAAAAAAAAAAGGGGTCAAATCTGACAAAAATCAATTTGGAGTTTTATCTTAAGTCCGTGTGGACAAAATACTCCAGAATAAGCAAAAATTTAGGCTCAAAAACATACCTCGTTTTAAACTTCTATCAGACACGCCCACATGATGTGTGGGGGAGGAATGGCAAGGGGGCGGGGCAAGCTTCAGCTCCTTTACATTTAAAGAAACAGTAAAAAAAGTTACAAAGTGGATATTCTTCCATGACCGTAAGAGTACTTACTTTGGCTATTGCTGTGACAGGCGTATGAGAAAGTGATGCAGTGTGTGTGGGGGGGGGGGGGTAATGATTAGGGGAAGGGAGAGTGAGGCAGGGGGAGGTTCTGGGGGGTTATTTTTAGGGTTAGGGAAAGGCTTACAAATGACAAAATTGAGAAAACACGTCGCGAAAATATTTTAAAAAGCAGGTCACGTGATGACATCATCACGCTCGACCAATCACAGCATGTTCCGGACAAATAGCCAAAGTCAGAAAAATATCCACTGCCAAAAAGTTATTTCTTAAATATCCCGTAAGACCTGATGCATGCACAAAAAAAAAGACGTACCTTTCCTCTGCGCAAGACCTTATATTTATAAAAGAGGAATGTGTCATAAGAATGCACGTACCTCATATGCACTTCAGGCTTGTACACGTTTTTCACGACATGTTGAGTCTCATAAGTCAGCATCACAGAGTTTGTATTTCTTATCATCACTCGCTCACTTACTCACTCATCTTCAACCGCTTACTCCAATTAAGGGTCATGGGGGGTGGGGGGGGGCTGGAATCTCTCCCAGCAGTCATAGGGTGTGATGTGGGGTACACCCTGGACAGGACAGCCAGTCTGTCGCAGGGCCACATCCCTGACCGCACACCTACTGACAATTTAAAGTTTCCAATCCATCTAACCTGCGTGTCTTTGGATGTGGGAGGAAGCCTGAGCACCCGGAGAAACCCACACAAACATGGGGAGAACATGCAAACTCCACACAGAAAGGCCACAGGTGGGAATCAAACCCATGACCTTCTTGCTGTGAGGTAACTGTGCTAACCACTAAGCCACTGTGTTGCCCATTTCTTATTGTTAATATATTATTTCTGTTTACATACAGACACAAATTAAATAACGTGTAAATTTCCCTCGACAGAAATACTGCAGCACAGACATCTTAGATGAAACGTTACGGTAATTAACCACACATCAAGTCATATAATTACAGATATCTTGAATAAAATGCTCATAAAGGACAGACGCCGTTGTCCATCACGACTAGCAGCCACAGTTTGTGGCCTCTGTGGACCGGAGCTCTGAGTCCAAGTTCGGCTCAGCGGCGCCACACTAGCTGTCACTCAAAGCGATCACGCCCCTAATTATGCATAACTTTGAGGCTTAATACATCTTAAACTATGCAGTTATAAAAACATTCATTTGGTATGAATATGCACGATGTCTGTCTGTTTATCCAAGTCAACGTAAAAATAGCTCGACGGGTTTTGATCTGATTTGGGCCAAGATTGAAATACTGCGGCTCAGCCGAGAACAAAGTGATTTCTTTTTTTTTTATGCTAATCGGAGGATTGTGTGCGAGTCAATCATAAAATCGTTCAGTTTTGCACAAAACCCAGGAAATGTCAAGGCCACACAGAACCATATATTATCACATCATTGAATCACAAAGAATTAATTTGCATGAATCAGCGTCAAACATTCAAGGCGTGCGCGTTGCACTCTGATTGCCCCCTTCTTCTTCACGGCTTTATTTACATTAGCATACGTGCCATAATCTGTGTGTTTCTAGGTTTTTTTTTTGTTCAGAATTCCAGAACCGAGACCACAAAAATAACGATTTTTTTTTCTCCACCTTTCCTGATTGAAGTGACATCGCACTTCTTCTTTGATATATTTTGCAGCATTTTTATATGCAAATGAGCACTTGAGGGCATAGCTACATCCATTCATGGCTAATGATGGGAGTGGAACGCGCACTTGCACATGTGTACGATTTCACGACGCATGTTGATAGACGTTTTCGCTTGCTAAAAACGTGGCTATCGTGACCCCTTGATGCCAGCCACGATGTGGAGATTTGCACTTTTTTTGTGTCAAAAATGCAGCAATATGTGCAAGTATATATATCTAGATTTATTATTTTTGTTTTTATTATTACTTTAAAAAGCAAGGTCCAGGGGAATCTGACCGTCTATTTCTGTTGTACGGAGGAGGAGGATAATCAGGACGAGAGGAAAAGCGTGGTCAGACTAATTATTATGTACACTGCTGCTGAAACGTGAGAGCGTTTTCTGTGGTGGTGTTTCTCCCAAAGTGTTTTCATTCCACATTTTTTGTGTACTTCAGACGAGCATCACAGAAAAGTGTTTCAGATTTTATTCTTGCTAAACATTGTCTGGATGTCTGAGCCAGTGCTGATGCAGAAGGATGAGGACCACCAGCAAGACCCAAGGTAGCCTGCTGCTGGCACAGACAGCGCCACCTAGTGTTCAGATTTTATTGAATGCAAAGAAAATGATGAGACAAGAAGAGTATAACATGTTTACTTTCGCTTTACAAAGCAGTCTGATAGAAATGTTTTGCTTTTAATATTGACACGGTATAAAGGGGTTAAGGAATTTAAAAGCGAGACAGCTTCAGTCTTGACCTTTTTCACTCAGCTAGATGTGTTGTTTTTTTTTTTCAGTAATTCATGTATTTTCCTTTTGGTTTGATTTCATCCTTTAATTCATTTTCCGTTATTGCATGAGTTTACTGATTGAAATAAATCAAATCAATCAAATCAAATCAAGTGAACCAAATGCTGATTTTTTTTCCCAAATACACTATGTGGTTTTGTTAAAACACACACACACACGGGATAACAGTCACAATCTGTAATGAAAGTGTAAGAAAACGTGGAGTTTGAGCTTTAAAAAAGTGGCCACTGTGCAGAAAACAGTCTGTATCCACAGGAAATTTACTACTTCAGTCTCAGATTCACTCTTTAGTAAAATCAATATGAGGAAAGTGCACAACTTGATGAAAATTAAATGTGTGAGCATGCAATGGTGCAAAACAAACAAAATTTCTGTAATTCATTCACAAAATGTGCATGCACCTAGATTAGAATTTGTAGCCACATCATTTTTTTTCATAAACAATTATTGCATTTCAACACACACACGCACACAAAATATTTTACATGAAAATGCAGAAAATGCATGCTGCGAAACTGACACAAGCGTGCACGGAGCCAGCGAGTAAAAACGTGTGAGCACAATTCATTTTTATTTGCACAAATCACTCTGATTATTTGCATGACATTTTCTGTGCAAAATGCAATTTATATGCATGCAACACACACATATACATCGATTACTAAATATTCATATTAAGTCATACAACCCCTTTCAGTTTGTTACACGACCTTTAACCCTGGCTGAACTTGAAAGGTTGAACTCATTTCAAAAAGTTACTTTGGGATTTTTTTTTTTTTTAACAATACACATATGCTTACAATTAAATCCGAGCATGAAGCTATACATCACTTTTCTATTTTTCACATGACCTCTGGTGACCTTGAAAGGCCAAACTCAAGGTCACTGGATCGCAAAGTATTACTTTGCATGAATCGGTGTCAAACGTGCAGGTGTTACACTCTTCTCACTTCAAATCTGATTCCTCTTTGTTTTTATATCTGCCTTTTTTTCTTTTCTTTTTTTTTGCATTATACATCCGACGCACATTGCAGCCGTTCAACAAAAAAACCCTGTTTGTTTTCCACTAATCCGAACCAAAACAAAAGCAGGTGAAACCAAACCCTCCTCAGCTGAATTAATACTGGACTGTTGGTGAACAGCATGTTTCATGTTGTTCTGACAGTGTTCCCCTGTCACATGGTGATATTGCGTTTGCCAGGCGAGACGCCGGCCGCACTAATCAGGAACGGCAGACTAATTTGCCTGCAGACATGTTCCAGAGCAGCAAAGCTCAACCTGCTGTCCCAGGTGGCTCGGACGCCTGAATGCCCCTTTTACCTGCTGCAAACTCCACGGCAAAGAAAGAGAGAGAGAAAAAACCTGAATAATTAAAAAAGGGGGTGAAAAAAAAAGTCATAACAGGAAGCAGGAACAGGAAAGAGTGTTGGCGGACTCTGCTGAGGCCAGGTGCGGCGTATGGCTCCGCTCCCCCGCCCACACTTGCCTGCACACTTGCCCCCGCAGGCGGGAGGGCGGCTGCTGGTAGCCGAGGCCTTTTCATCGCCGAGCGGCTTTATCAAACCCGTGGGTCCAGTTTGTTCTCGTGTTGCCGCTGCTCGCTGGGTTGCTGTTGTAAATTAGACTGTGGGAGATTATGTGGAGCTCCCCGGCGGATCTTCCACTGCCCACAGAAGGCCGAGTGAAATATCAGCTACACAGGGCTTTTTTTTATTTTTAATTACAAGCAGCCGGCTCGTAAAACAGGCCTTACGAGCCGGGGTGGTACTCCTTCCTCGTGTTGTGTTTTTCTTTACGTTTTATCTCCCTCCCTGTTCGCTGTACGTCTTTCCCTGCGTTGGAGCGGGTGGAAAACGCGGCGGGCAGAAGAGTTTATTCAATTTATTTGACCCATCAGAGGAGGTTCGCCGGCCGAGATGATTTGTTGTCAGGTGGAGGCGAGCTCACTTCTGGAAATTTACTGCTCAACTTCACCCACCCTACAGCAAAGGGAACAAATTAATTTGCAACCGCGCTGACCAGCTCCGAACACGGTGATGTCGGAGGGAAAGAATGACTCCGAAAACCACACAATTAAAAAGTGTGAAAAAGATTAAATCGGAGATGAAAACGATAGACTCTAAAATTGTAATTCTTCTTTTTTCATCTTTATAATTCTAACTGTGGGTTTGAAGGCAGTAAAGGTTACACCATGCTGACATTTGACCCCAGTGACCTTAACCTTCACCCAAATTTCTTGACCTCTGGCTGACCTTGCTTGGGCAATCCTGGAATCCACTTGGGACAGACCTCTGTAAGGGGCGTGTCACTAACTTGCCACCCTTAGTCACTCCCTCATTAATATTTATGTCTGACAGCCATCCAGGGTGGCAGCTGCAGCCGGGCAGAGGTCAATGAAGGATTACACAGGAAGCAACGCTTAAAAATGTTTGGTTAAGAGTGATGCTAAAAGTCTTATGCACCGTCTTATATGCTTAGGTATCACGTTACTGTATGTCATAGAATCCAATGGATGGTGACCTTGTTTGACCTTTACTTTGGAGACCAAACATTCAGCACTGTCAAAACTATTATATTCATGCCTTATAAAAGGTTTTGCCACCCTGGGTGGTTATGGCCAACCAATCTGGCCCACTGATTTAAAGTGTGTGCCACATTTGGTCCAAATTCAACTAAAAAACAAAATCCTTGACCTTGACGTTTGCCAAAATGAATTCTTTCTGAGTATTTTCAAGGTCAGACTTCATTAATGTACCAGGTTTGGTAGAAAAAAACCAAAAGACCCGGGAGGAGTCGACCAATAAACACACAGGGAGACATAATCTTGGCCCCAGTGAATCATCTTTGGCAACTTGGTCCTTGTTGGGTAATTCAGGACCACCTACATATATGTGGCATGTTTGGTGCAAATTGGAATGGAAAAAAAAACACAATTTTGACCAATGACCCCAATGACCTTGACCTTTGGTAAATTTGGTTTCACTTTGGCAGTTTGAGAACCCACCTATATTTGTGCTATGAACGGTGCAAATCAGAGTGAAAATACAATGTTTGATGCAAAATACCTTGACTTTTGTTTAAATGAACAATTTAAGGGCAGTTAAGGTGTTGAACTTCCTCCCCCTAATACTAAGGATGTAGGAGGAGCAGAGGAACAGACATTACAGACAGACAGACAGACATTACTCAAATTATAGTATGATTCAGTGCATAGATTCAGAATATTAAAAATCCACATTTTCCTATTTTGCATCCCCACTAAGAGGATGTTGACTTTAGTTTGAGTGGGTGCCGGCTACGTTCTTCACTTGCCGCCCTTGTGGCCTCCTGGGTGGTCTCGGCGAGTGCCAAAGATGCCCCCGCCGTGTTTAATCACTGACATTTATTTATTTGCTTTTGTAAATGAATATGCAAAGTTGGAAAGGCCTATTAGCTCCACTGTATTCTCATTACAGGGGGCCGTTCATCCCGCTAGACTGTGGTTGGTCAGGCAGCCATTCCTCCAAGACCAGGGTCCAGACAAGACCTGGCAACTTTGCCATTACTTGTGTCTTACTGCCAGGAAAGTGCTGCATTTGTATTTAGCAACGTAAAGGCTCAGCTGAAAACCGTTCAACACTATACCACGAGCTCAGGTTTATGTATATGCACAGCAACTTAACATCAGGGGTGTCAAACCTGCAGCCTGGGGGCCAGTTACGGCCTGTGCACCCGCACTTTAAAGCTTTAAAATTTGTAACTTCATAAACAAAGATGATGCATTCTATCTGTCAAATGACCCGTTTCTGTGCTTTCGCTTTAAATGGAAATGATCTGCAGGTTGTTTTATTGTTAAAGGTTAAAAACAAAACCACAACATAGCCTCTGGGCTAAACACTAGCTTCCTCACTTCCCAATGATATCACTTATGGGCCGGCTTTAAATTTTAAAGTCTTTCAGTCTAATTGAAAAATAATGTAGCAGATGATTTGACTGATGGGTTGATGGTCCTATCAGCTTTTGTTTAGCCATGACAACAGGCCACACATAAAATATGTGCCAAATGATGGGCTGTTTGTGAAGCAAATTGTTGTATAGGACAGCAATTTTTTTTAATGTTCATGCAGTGTCGTATTCAGCAAAATAAGCATTATAAAATCTATGGAATTTGAAAAATCCTTTGCTTGTGTAATAGTGTCACCTTTCTGTCATTGTTATTGAAACCAACAATGTTAAATCTTAACACCTGAAATACTCAGGAGTGGAAAAACACAGAGGGTGTCATTTAGGTGGAAATTGCTCAAAATCACCTGTGTGATATATTAAAAACCCAACACACACCAAAAGAATAATGTAATTATTTCATTTTTTATTCCTGTTTAATTCACCCAATTGGAAAAAAAGCATCTTTTTCTAATAAGCGTTTATTGTTCAAGAAGTGTACTATTATCATTATCATTATCTATTTTGACAGCCTCAGAGCAGACACCCCCCACCCCCACCCCAAAACAGAGCCTTGGACCCAAGATGGGAAAATAAAGTGCACCGACTAAAGCACATAGCACATTACAGTGCATAATCTGAGTGACAAGTAAGGGAACATGAAATAAAACAGATTATTTTTCACTTATTTTAAGAGTTGGAACCATGTGCATTATTATTATTATTATTATTATTATTCAAACAGTGGACTCAGTGAATGACAGAAGTGAGAGGTTTTCTGGTGAGGGAAGGCATCTGCATGCAGAGCACCAAAGTGTGAGCAGACCATTTCCTGCAGCTGCAGTCGCCACCAGAGTTGCCTGATGTGAAGCAGTTAAGCTCTTTGTTCCTGCAACACCTCCTCCTTCTCCTCCTCCCCCCATCCCATTGGGTACAGAGTGCAGACAACTTTTGTTTTCAAGTTTTGATCTAGTGTAACCCCTGATGTACATACTTGTGTGTACACGTGTTGTGAACCCGCACCTGACTATGCCACATATTATGCCAAGCACGCCAATGGGTGCACAGATGAGCACAAATATACTTGCAATGCATTGCATGTGCAATAAATGACAACTGCATCTATTAGAAACAAGCAAATGCTACTTGTGGCGCATGATGATTGTATTTATTTATCTATTATTTATACAGGTAGTCTCATTGACACACAAAGTCTCATTCTCAAGAGAGACCTTGAGTGGAGGATCGCGCCAAAGGGTGCATTATTTTTCACATTCAAATCATCCAGTTGTTGACAGCTTTAAAAAAAAAGTGCAACAATTCATTTTTCAATTTTAAAATGCGCATCATGTTTTGAAGTTGATATGATCCATTACAAAATGTGCATATGTCTCCAATACAGATACTATGGCTCAGCTTGGGACATCCTGGGTTTGTGCGCTTGTTTTAGCGTGCACACTTTAGTCTTTTTTTTCCCTGCAAAATCCACGAGGCCTCACCTCATCTGGCAGCCATTACCTACACACATGCTCCTGTCTGAAGGTTGATCTGTCGGGTTAAACAAATCCAGGCTGCGCACCGCGGCCCGCCAGGAATCGGCTTCATACATCAGCTGTGGAACCGCCAACATGACAGGGTTAGAGCTGGCTACCGTTAGCCGCGTGCTATCACTGATCTCTCAACGCCCGATACGCTAGAAAAATGACAAACCCACTTTAGCTTCGGCGGCGGATGCGGCGATCAAATACACAGAGATGTGCGGCTTCTGCTGAAGGGGTATTCGGGGGAGGGAAAAGCTCCGGAATTCTCCTCTGGAAAGATGTGACACGAATCATTTCTTACGCGCGCCTTTCCAAACTAAACAGTAACAGGCACAAAGTCTGGGTCCTGAATGTTGAATTCTGTAATTAGCTGCAGCAATACGCTTTATCCAGCGTTTTGGTGCGAGACGAGGCATAAACGCAGAACTGTCTCCCGGCGGGTGGGAACGGCACGGAATTGACAATTCAACAAGCGAGTTTGTGGCGTCTGATTCAATTCCGTCCCCAATCAAAAGCTTGAGATTCCATTTATGTTTATTACATTTCCTGTTTCTCACTTCATCATGGCGGGATTGAAACTGACAGGGTAATTATCATTTCATCCCAAATTGATCCCAATCCATGTGGGCTGGCTCCAAATGTAGAGACACAAGAGGCGGGAAAAAAAAGAGGGAGAGTACGAGATGGGGAAAGAGGGAAAAAAGGGGCATTTTTGGGAGCTTTTGGCGACAGTTCAGTCATCTGTAAGACGTATCGCTGAAGGGTGGAGAGAAAATGACGGGGAGAGGTTTGGAGATTGCGTTGCGGGTGTTCCCTTGATGTCCCCCTGACAGGAACCAGATTGGGAGGCGTGCGACGTCAGCGCTTGGGCTTTTTATTCGTCTGGCTCCGCTGGGTTTTTCCTGGCCTGAGCAAGCCCGGTTCGGAGACGCCGTGGCCCGCTTTTGGAGCCAGCCTGGAAGTTTAAGTGAGAATAACAAATGCTTGAAGAAGAAAAAAAATAATAATAATAAGCCTACAAAAAGAGAGGAGCAGCACAATCCCGGTATTGTTTGGGGTAGCGAGCCGCGTCTTTGGGACATTTTACTGGCACTAATAAAGAGTGTGTGGTCCCTCTTTTGCAGAGGTCTGCCAAACTGACAGATATGCTCTGCAGTAGTATTGGATGGTTCCGTATCATGTATTTTGAGTTGTGTTCCTTGGCAAGCCTCAGCCAGAACTTGTCATTCATCATGCTGCTGCCTCGCTGAAAGTAGCAGTCTGAGTTGCTTAAGGCCGCGTAGTGTGAAATATGTTGAATAAGTAATCGTAAAGGCCCGGGTGTAACGGCCTGTAGGGAGCTTGTACCCCCCAGTCGTTGGTAATATTATACATCCTGCCTGCTATGTTTAGCCTGATATGAGGCGTCTCAAGCTAGCAGCCCGTTGACCAGATACAGACAGAAAAGCAGCAGGTTTAAGGCCAATTACTTGCATTATTGCAGTAAAACAGTGTTTGTGCAAGACGCTTCGACTGGTGTTGGCAGTGTGCAACATCCTTTCAGTCATTGGATGTTTGGCTTTGATGAACTTTGACCTTGCTAACCTTTTTTGTGCAGGGACAAGATGGGCGATTTTTCCCCAATAATGTGAACGTACAGTTATCATGCCATGAAAATCTTCATTCAACAAAAGAAATGGTGCGAGCCTCCACACAAGATCAGAATCAGAATCTGATTGTTTGGCCTCCAAAGTAACAGGCACATAAGTCCGATGTCCATTGGAGTCGATGACACTTAACGAGATAACTAAGCATAACAGATGGTGCAAACTATTCCATTAACCAGCGAAGCGGGGTGTTGTTTCCACCAGTGTATGCCTCAGAGGACAAGATCATCCATAAACAGCAAGACGGATCTCCTTCAAACTTGGTGGGAATGTTACTTGGATAGATATCTAGAGGCAATGAGGTTTTGGAGTAGTTTGGTCAAAGATTGATGAACACCTTTTGTGTATATCTCAACAAACATGAAGGCTGGATGGATGACGGAAAACATAGATTGATCAACTGAACATCTCGAGCATTTAAGCCGTTTCTGTAAGTGCACGAGGAATACAGCGTATAAACTGGAATGGAAAACCGCCGAACTTCATCTGTGACAACTCTCCGTTCTGCAGCCTCTTTAATATTATGCAGTGTTATACGGTGTTAATTCCTGTTGGCCTTGCAGCACGCACACACACACACACACACACACACACACACACACACACATTCCCGTCCCGGGCTCGGCTGTGTGGGGTAAAAAAACACAGTTCGGTCTGTGCTTAATCAGCTCTGTTTTTAAGTGATCTGTGCTCGCTTTTCCAGCACAGCCCTGCGAAAGAAAAACGTCTGGTCGTGGGTGGCTTCGCTGGGTCACTGAGCCCACAGAGTGGAGCATTTCATAAGAAAGAACCCACTTAATTCTGAACCATACATGGCATTAGCTGATTTACATGCGGACAGCTATCATTTTGTGAGGACTTTGACATTGATAAATGAGGTGTTTCACCTAATAGGTAATAAAAACAAATTACAGGTCTTAAGAGAAAGGATGTTCTTCATTTGGCTCTGTTTTCTGTCTCTTCGAGGGCACGGGCCAGATTGTTTCCATATGATTTTAGCCTTCATTTGTTAAGACTACAGACAGAGATTAATAACGGTGTTTCCTAATGATGGAGCCACAGGTTTCCTTGCAGTCATTTAAATTTTTAACAACCTGCAGGATAAACTGGACATTAAAGCTACAGTATGTAGGATTTAGATAGATAGATAGATAGATAGATAGATAGATAGATAGATAGATAGATAGATAGATAGATAGATAGATAGATAGATAGATAGATAGATAGATAGATAGATAGATAGATAGATAGATAGATAGATAGATAGATAGATAGATAGATAGATAGATAGATAGATAGATAGATAGATAGATAGATAGATAGATAGATAGATAGATAGATAGATAGCATATAGCATTCATTCATATAGCATTTTTTTTCTGGGTGTCAGTATCTCTTAAGTTGAAAATCCCTGAACGTTTTAGAAAAACGCTGGCAGATAGGAAAGATGTTATGTTCCTGCTGAGGGTGAGTACTTTTTAATCGTCATACATTATAAAGTAGTAATTAGTTGTTTATTGTTTGATAGCAACATATCACATGTACAGTCTTTTTTCCTAATAAAAAAGCTGAAAATGCTGGGACAAAACATTTCTGGCCACTCGTTGAACATTTTTCTACCAGTGAAAAAATACAGATAAAAAAAAAAATGCACAGCAGGTAGCATTCGTCACCATGTGCTCGTTAGTGTATATTTACATGCAATGATGAGTCGATACATTTAAATAAGCTTAGAATGGGCTTCTCATATATACGTGGGAGAGGGTCCCCTCATGGAGGGTGCCATGTTGCACCGTCATGTTGACACAGTAACCTAAAACGCACACATTTACAATGCATTATGCATTTCATCAATGCAGTTGTAAGACTGAAGGAAAAAAGAAGAGGAATCAGCAGTTGATCCCCTATACTACCATTTGTCTACTGGTTGCTACCGTAGGCTAGCAAGTTTGAGAACCCTTGTATAGGTTAAATGGGAATCATACATACGGAGAATGCAAGAGAGCATGAATCCCCATCACCAAAGAAAAAAAAAATGTGAACGGAAACAAAATCATGTCCGGTGACAGCATAATGCAATCTGTAACCTCACCACTTAATGGTACTAAATCTGACACACTGTAGCTTAACATTTTGTTTGGCACCAAGAATTATTTGTAATCTTTTTTGAAATGGTCTTGGACACTGTTTGCATTAATCAAATGGGATTAATTGCAGGAAATAAATGTCTTACCGCCTGCCCATAAAAAAATGTGCAATAAACACAAAACTGATATTTATACCTCTAAGATGTATTTCAAGAGCAATAAATATTTCTCAGATTAGCAGGGCGGAAACAATCCTGCAATTAAAAAGCCATTTCAACATGACTGTTAATTACACAGAACCTCCTCTGTCATCCTTCAAATAGTATAAATTAAAATTGTTGAAGCTATAAACAGTCTACTCATGGTCGCGGGGATTCACGCACTCCTCAGACGTACAATGTGAAATGACAAATGAGCGTCCAGAGACGTGGACGAATCAGCGCTCTGACCAGAAGGGGGTATTTTTTCCCAAAGAGAAAATATTAGCCTAAACAGTACTTAGTCGGTGAGGGTGTGTTATTCTTAACCGGTCTGAATCACTACTGGACTCTGCGAGTCCCACAGAGCTCATATATAAGCGCTCTCGGGTTTCTGCAGCTAGGCGTGAAAAGGCTTCCCGTTTGCCTGACAGGAGACAAGCCGTCCTCTTTTCAGCGTCGCAAAACATAACCCGAAATCCATTGTCAAAGCTCCTCATTTTCCCCAACAAGCAAAAACCCAAAGTTCCTCAACAATGTGTAAAGACACGCAGCTGTGACTCACAGGTGGAAACTGGAAATGCACATACTTCCAATAAGGCTGGGCAATTCTGGAATTTTACTTTGCTACAAACAACTTTGTTGCATGCTTGGAATCCCATCTCATACAACTAGGCAGGAGTACGTGTGGGCATGAAGACACTAATTTGACATTCAAGCCCAGTGACCTTGACCTTCACCCAAAAGACTGAACCCTTGCCAGGGCAACTGGGCAATTCTGTTACCATATAATTGCCCAGTTCTGGGTTCAACTTTCATTGACATACCAAGTTTGTCCAAATCAGCAAAAGGACCTGGGAGGAGTCGACCAGTATTACCTTGACCCCACTGACCGACCTTTGGCAAATTTGACCTTGCTAGGCAATTCTGGAACTATCCTCCATATATGTGCCATGTTTTGTGGACAGCGGAAGGAACAATTTTGACTTTTGACCCCCGTGACTTCACCTGGACAATTCCAAGACCAACCTCCATGTGTGTGCCAATTTTGGTGGGAATTGGTGTGGAAAATATAAAGTTTTTGATCTTCAAACTAATGACCTTGACCCCAATGATTGACCTCTGGTAAATATAAGCTTGTCTGGGCAATTTTTTCATTCTTTTACTTGGTAGAATGGATCAAACAAACACATTTGAGTTGACTGGATAAAAACTTTGAGAAAGATAAGAAAAAAAAACTTAAAATTCATCTAGGATCCACACATGGATCCTAATCCAATCTAAAATTGAATGGGTTCTTAATCTCAGGAAGATTCATCATCTCTGAACTAAATTTCCTCAAGATCACCTAAAAAATATTTCTACCAGCAGTAAAATTTAAAACACTTTATCTTTTCAAGACGCTTCGTGGGGGAAAAAAATTTTTAAAAAGTGAGATAAACTGACCAAAAATAAATAATATGCCTTCTGTCTATGGTCCAGAATCCACATCAAGATCCCACATAAGAACAAAATTGCACATATTCTTCACGTACATAAGACTGATCACTCCATCAAATTTACCAAAAAAACCCCCAAACAAAACAGAAGTGATCAGAATCTACAACTAGATTCAAATCAGCATGAACATTTAAATAATTTTTCTTACGATAAAGTTGGACGAGTTCACAAAGTTTCATGAAGACTGGGGGCAAAAAACTGATTGACCTTTCCCGAAAACCTCCTCTATTTACAGGAAGAGTAAAAACAGATCCAGAATCCATATCTAGATTCTGATTACCACCAAAATTTTATAGATTTTTCATCTTTGTAAGACTAATCGTTCCATCGAATTTTGTGGAGATCAGCTAAAATGTTAATAAGAAATTCAATGAAATGTTTAAAAAAATAACCAGTCTGTGTAAAAAGTGAGAGAGAGAGAGAGTTCGGAGTGATTGGAATTGACATGTAGACCCCAATCAGGACTAAAGTTTAAAGAATTCTTCCTGTGGATGAAATTGATCATTTCACCTCTGGAGGCCAAAAACAGAGAGAGAAAGAAACAGAATGATATGTCACAAAAAGTCCCAGGAAACAGAATCCAAATCCAGCTTCCAGTTGCTGCCAAAATTTAACATATTCTTCCTCTTGATGATAGAACCATCCACAAAGTTTGATGAAAATTCAGTAAGGTATATCTTCTATTATATAAGATCAAATTTCTTATAAGGATCATAAAGTTATTATAAAGATTTTAAAGTTTATAAAGATCAAATCTATTATAAGGTATATCTTCTATTATTATTATATCATGAAGATAAAAAAATTACAAGAAACGGACTGAAATGTGTAAAAATAAAAAATAAAAAAATGAAATGTTCTAATTTCTGTTCTACAAAACGTGGTTGTTTCAATAGGAAACATAATCAGTTAATTGTAATTCTTTCAGTTTGCTTTTTCCATTTACACCACGTTTTGTAGAACCGGTTGATTTCAGTTCCTCGAGGGTGTCAGAGAGTTTAAAGTGGTCAGAACTTAAAGAATTCTTTGTCTGGATAAGATTTGTCTTTTCATCATGTTTCGTGGAGATCGAGTGAAAATTTGCCGTAAAAGCAGAGAAAATGTCACCTGAGTGTTAAATAAATGATAAATGACGACGCTCACTGGGAGCTGCACTTAACTCAAAGACAAATCTGCTGTGAAGCCTTCCACAGTTTGAGTGTCTGACTTATTGAAAGTCCATATGTGCGCATTCGTTTTGAGAGTCGCCGGGTTTTCACCCTGAAATGAGAGCGTTGCGTTTCGTCACTGTCATCACGCGGACAAACAAAGACGATACTTTCCCTGCGAGTTGAGTTTTTGACCTCCTGCCTTGCTTGTAAACGGCGCGGCCGTATGTACGGCTGCACATTTTTAGCTTGGAGTCATGTCAAGGTGCCACATCCAATCAGCGGCATCATCGCCGCAAAGCCTCATGGCTCGGAGGCCGAAGTGATGCGGGACCGCTGAAACACAGGAAAAGTCAGCGATACCGAGGGCGAGGAAAGAGACGGGGGCAAACGGAGGCTGGAGCGGTCTTGGATCCTGCGGCGAGCACCAGAGGGACGCGTTTTGTTGGCGCGGCGGGTGCGCTGAGTGATGGGAGGATGGCTGCAGCAATGTTTAGAAACACCAGTCGACCAGTCGATTGCCTCGGAGCCGGGGTGTCTGCGCTCTGCTCCCCCTCCACCCCAACCCAAACGCCCCCCCAACTGCTCTAAGTAGGATGGTACATGCAGCCTCACTGCATACCGCTCCTGCGCGCCACTAAAATTACAACCCCCCCCGCTGGAACCAGATGGAATTCTAAACAGAATAAACGTTTCTTGACTTGATTATATTGAGCCATTCCAAACTCCGACATTAAAAAGAAAGAGCAGGCAGGAACGCGGGGGGAACCTTAGAAGCTAATTGCCGTGGGTCTGGTGTGCACATTGGGCATTGTGTCGAGTCAAGACGCGGCAGTACCGCCGGAGCCCCCCCACCCCTTCAGGCCGTGAGTCCTAGAGGAAGAACTGTCACATCTTCCATGAGTCTGCGCTCTGAACGGACTGCGTTTGAAGCCGCTAATTAAAAGTTAGCGACCCGTAACTGTGTGCCTCGTCATGTCGTGCTCATCCACATGCCCCCCGACCCCCCTCATCGGCTCTCGTAGACCCCCTGATGGTGTCTGTTTGGCCTCCACACGGGAGTGAAAAATGACATGACTCTGTTATGAATCAGCTGGAATTCTTTTTTATTTTAGTCGACTGATGCCCCACAAAGGTGGAGTAAACAAGAAAAATACATCTCAGTCTTTAGCGACGGGTTGGTTTTGTCCACTGAATGACTTAATACATGTAAACTCTTCTTATCAGAAACTGGGCAAAGACGCCGTAACATCACCCAGAGAGCGAAGCTTAAATGAGGCGGCGCAAGATGTCGCCATCTTGCCATTCCCAGACCCCCGATCAACCCATAAATGGCTAAAAGGGTGGGGCATGGGCAAGAGAAGAAGCTTGAACACACCCCCTATCCTACAGTTACTAAGGGTGTCACAATCCAACCCCTCATCCACGTTGTAACACCTGTATAACGGATCAAGTAGGGGATTGCCTGTTGGGGGGAAATACTTGTGTGCCCCATGACTACTATGGTAACTACGAAGGAACCCTGAACGCGAGACAGCTAACGGTGCTCTGGTGAAACAAGAAGTCCTCAATGTCAGATCAGCTGGAGGAGGTGACGGCTTGTAACCCAACGGCTGTGAAGGACGATGAAGGCTGCAGCAGGTCCTCAGATCCCAATCGTCTGGGATTTCCCAACCATGGACCAGACTAAGAATCTATCAAGGATCGCGGGTTTGTCGACATTCCCACACTAATCAAACCCATGCACAGGTGTCACTAGATTGACCCTTGATGTACATGTTCTCCAAGTCCACCATCCCATCAAGGGAACTGATCAAGAGACTATCTTCCTAGCCACAGAGGACTGTCATGACGGTTACCAAGCTAAGGCTAACAGGCTAACCATTTTAGTAAAGTGGGGGTTGGTTTTTATAAGCGTATTAAAATCAATGACCAGCATATTGCCTCTATAACCTTGGCAACATCAGCAAAGTCAACATCACCAAGCTATCAATACCTGCTAATTAATGCTAATGTTGCTAACATACAAATTAAATAATACTAAAATTTCACTCAGCGCAAATACTGGAACACCAACTTCTTAGATGATTTGTTTTTACAATTAAGAGCAAAGCAAGCAACATGTTCAACGCTGAAACTCATGAGTTAAATAAAAAAAATTGTTATGTGTCGACGCGGGTTGAGGAGCGGACCTGCGTCAGACAGGACCCAGCGCTAAAAATAACCAGAAAGCGGTTCTAAACAGAAACTATTTATTATACACCTGTGCTTAAAAGTGTAAAAACATAAAAACAACGTCCCTCTGGTGGAGTGATCCGCGGCTCGCTCTCCAGCGCCCGAAAGGATTAAAGCCGGCGCTCCTGGACTTCCTACCACCGCCAAACACCCCCCAGGTGGACACGACAAACTGATTCTCTGTGAAGCAAAGAGACGGTGAGGTAAGTCAACAGATACAACTATATCTTCCAATAAACACACGCTGTCAGCAACACACTCAGGTCAGTGTCCTTTTTTACTTTATGCAAATGAGCAGCTTCTCACAACAAGTGGAGGATCACTTATCCTTCACGCCACAGCAGTGAGAAGCAAACTGCGCAATTCTCTTCACAATTCCAGTATACTGTGTAACAAAACACCAAGTTACTATCAACAATTACTCAAACACTTAATTACCTTTCGTGTGTGCTGACAGCATGTGTCCTCATCCCTCCCTGCTTCACGGGCTCGATGTGTCAAAACCCAGGCGCGGTCCTCAGCGTCTCACAAACGAACGTCACAAGGTCGAGTTCCCGGCAGTTCTGCTTGAATCACACATGACTTAAATGCAGAACGCCATCCAATTATCTGCTTCAGCTGCAAGTCGTCCAGGTTGCACGTGAGCACCAATCACAGGTGCTTTCCATGATGTTGATGAGGGTGAAGACTCTTCAGCCAGCACCTTCTTCACAGACAAATCAGCCCTCATGCCACCTGGAGAGCAAAGAAAAGAAAAGAACACCAAACATCCAGTTACGCCCCCCCCAACACACAACAAAAATTCCATCATAAACAAGGAAGCTAGCTATGGAAACCAAAACGTTGTTTTGTTTTGTTTTTTTGAACCAGGCTGTGAACATGTTTATTTCTGCTGTCAAGCTGGCCACCGTCTATATATAGCAACATGCTTTTGTAGCCTGTGGCCATTCAAGGAACTGCAACGTGTGGCACTTCTGTGTGAGCTTCAGTTTTCAGCACAGGAGGTTGCAGCCAAAATACTAAACTTCTGTGAGTGTGCATCCAAAAAGTGTCCTGAGAAAAAGCTAAATTTATTCCTGAAACATCCTGTTTGAGACTTGTGTGACGTATGTCACAGTCATCCACCTCTGGACTCCCTCTGTAAGACACGTCTCACACTGTATGTGGGGACACTGTACAGCCATTACACAGCTGTTGCACCCTTTCATATTGAAGAGGGGGCGTGGCCAGCAGCTCCTTTCCTTTTAAAATTACAGACACATAATTAGTCATTTCTTAGAGTAATAATTTGTTTAAAGGATGCATGACATGTTGCTGTCGTTGACATCTATTCATAAATTTAAGAATTGTAAAAATATTCCAGCGCCCACCCAAGCAGCATCATGCAATCTGCAACCTCACCACTAGATGGCACTAAATATTACACACTGTAACTTAAAAAAAAAACATGTTTGAGTAAAACACAGATTCCTGGTGGGTGGACGAGAAGGTCAGAGACTTTGAAATGGTTCCACACAGTGACTTTGATTACTGAGATTTGTTTGTTTCCACAGAGTGTCAGCTAAAACCCCAAGTCCTTCCCCAAACCAAAGCTTCACTACACTCCAAATGAAGCTGAGCGTTTGGCCACCTACAGGACAGCACGACACAAAAACGAGGGGGGGGGGCCCTCAGTCGTATCAAAGGCCATCTTCTGGTGACGACGCCACTAGTGTTTATCGAACGCTGATTTTAATGCTTCATTTTTATCACAGCGATTAGCTTTGTTTAGCAATTAGTCCATAATGAGGTTTCGCGTCCACCCGGGTATAAACACTCGTCTTTTCGAAGCGGCTTCATTTGGATAAAGAAAAGGATTTGGATACGTGATGTTGTCTTTTTGTTTTCGCAGCGTTCGCTAAAGCAGAAGCGCATGACGTAACGCGGCTGTTTACAGGGAAAGAACAGTCATTGTGGTATCAGTCATACGTGAGCCGTGACCACCGTGAATCAGGCTTTTTTTGCTTTCTGAAATCTGTGTCATGCCATTACCGTTTTTCCATCATGCACTCTACCACAGACATTACAAAGCCCCCTCCCCCTTAACCTCCCACCCCCAAATGAGGAGTCTGCACGCGCTGAGCCGAGGTACCGATCAACACTGCAGGACTCAAGAGTTTCTTTGACAGTAGGAAGTAAATCCTTCGGGAATGGGGGGGGGGGGGGGGTGCATGAAGGGGAGAGCGAAGGAGCGACCCAGACGATGGCTCTGCTGGGGTCAGGTGTAAACACGTGCACAGCTGGTGCCCAGATGTGCTGAAGGGCCGAGGGGAGGGCGTGATTTTTGGTTCCTTCGTCTCTCCTCACCTGATGTTCAGAAAAACTGTAAAGAAAAAAAAAAGCTACCTATGCATCAAACCACATGCAGAAAAGGTGACACAGGGGCTTTTTGCAGTATTAAAGCAGCAAGTTATTGTCACCAGGTGTCCAAAAAAAAAAAAAAAAAAACAACTCAAAATACTCTGCACGCACTGAGGTATCATTAGTATTAGTATCAAAACAGCCTGCATTAAAAATTCAAAGCGTACCAATAACCCTGACCTTTGACCTCCCGAGTCAAACTATGCAACATGCAGCCCAAGTGTGCCGACAACCAAGTACCTACATTAGAAGTCGTTACATGCAAGAGCAATTCTGTTTAATGCTTCCACTGATCATGACCTTTGACCCGCTGACCCCAATAATCATTCATATAGCCCAACTCCAACAAAGTCACAACACAGAATGAGTTTGACAACAATTATGTTGTTTCGGTTTAAAAAAGAAAGAAAAAAAACAAACTGACAGTGACCTTAACTGCTGACCTTCTGACCCCAAAAATAAAGTTCTTGGTAAATATCTGTGAAGCACAGCAGAGATGATCGCAAGATATTTTTTCACAACTTAGTCAGTCTTGACCTTTTAAACCCAAAATCAAGAGGACATCATGACAAAGCTTCTGTTCATGTTTTCATTTAAAAAAAAAAAAAAAAAAAATCTGTATCACTTTAAATGCAAAGAAGCTGCGGCTGGCCACGCCTTTTCTCCCTTCAAAAATGAATGGGCGTGTCTCACAGAACAAGAAAACTCCAAATATAGACGTGTGATGTCTGTTATGAAAGACAAAAATGGGCTGGACACAGTCATCAGGCAGCCTATCAGGCTGATTGATTCTAATTCCTGATAGCTGATTGATGCCTGCACTCAAAAAGTTAATCCAAAAAAAAAAAAACACACACACACAATCAAGCCTGATAAATACGCTCATCTGTGTGGCTTCTGTGGAATCATGCTAGAACTCCCCCTAGTGTCAGTTTACCTGCAGGCAGGTGCCTTCAAACAGCAGAAATGAATGTTTAGAAACAGGAAAATGCCAACAGCAGATATAACATTTCCAGACAAAAAAAAATGGTAAGACTATATGTGAAGACAGAGAACAGTAAGAACACAACCAGTGCAGACAGTCGTGGTGTTGCCGTTTTGTGTCTCATTGATTAATCTTAATTTTTTGTGTGTTCTATTACAAAACACACGTACACAAACAAAGTTTGCATTGCATTATTGTTGTAATATTGTTCACAACTGTAAGCTGTGCTTGTCAAAGGAAACTGCTGTCCTTCCATCAAACCTTCCGCCCATCTGTACAGCATAATCTTCCGCATCCTAAAACTCAAGAATTGTAAAACTTTCAACATCATAATTTTCATACATTAATAAAGGGAGGTCAAAGATCACCTGCTAAAAAAAATCATGCATTTTGGACGTTAATGAATACCCTTTTTTTTTAATGAATTTTGGGTTTCAATTAAGAAATGTACAGATGCCCTGAAATGCTCACATCACCCTCTAGATGGCGACAAAAGTTGCTTAAATATGCAGTAAGGTCTTCACTGTTTTCATTTGAGAAGTTTGGTATTTGTTGTAAATAAGATGCACTGACAGCCAAAAATCAACTTACAGTTGCGTTTCTTACATTTATGGACAATTTACTTGTATTATACGCAATATATAAATAAAATATTCCGTCTATATCTGGCACTGGACACCCTGTTCTCCAAAAATCCCAGTCGGTCATTGAAGAACCCATACTGGTTGACCACTACATAAAATCCTGGGTCTTGGGGGATATTTAACTTGAAACTTTAGCCATAATGCAAAAGATTTATAAAAGGATTTTGCACAATACGACCCCTTTAAACAAAAATTAATGGGAGGGCATGACAAAAATCCGACACTCTGGTTACAGCAGAAAACGGCCTTTGTTCCTTTGTTACTAGCGATGTGAGTGTGTGGTCAAAGAGAGACAAAGTCTAGTGTTTCCTGGTTTCTTCTTTACTGGAGCGTCTGCAAGAATCATCAAATGGGAATAAAAAAAAGAAGAAAACTCCATGATTGCATTCCTTTCACACAGTGTATTTTTATGCCTGTATTCAGCCAACGTCAAGCCAAAAGGACAATTTTGTGCATTTCTGTGGATTTTCAGAGACCCCTAATCAAACAAATGACGTCATGGTGCAAGCAACAACAAAACAAAGACTCCTCTTCTGCACACAAGAGCAACAGCTTCCACTTTAAATATTTACCAGCCTGAGTAAAACAGTCGGGGATTAGCCCATATTGTTATTACGCCGAAGAAATAAAAAAATAAAACTCTCATTCTTTCCATATTTTCTACTGATTCCGCCGAGCTGAAAAGGAGGATTGGGTTTAGATCTCTTTGTACATAAACTACCCATTGACTCGCCGTCTTCCTGTCGGAAGGAGCAATTAGCTCTCCGAGACAAAGATCACAGACATGTTAAAACAGCTGAAAATAAATAAACATGGCTGTTGGCGTTGGACGCTTAGGCCCCCGTTTGAATTAAAGCAGAAGTCTGCGTTGCTCACAACGCGATCTGCTTCTACGGGGGGAATTTTTAATTGGCGTTTGAGCTCAGAGGGGAAATGTACTGTGTTCGTCTTGGCCTCCCACCATGCTTCAGTCACGAAGGCCGGCGGTGATTTGTCTCTTCATCGCCGTACAGTGAAGTACAGTGCAGCTTGCACAATGTCTTCATTCTTCCCGTCATGAATAGAGATTTTCTTCCCCAGGTTTGCCCCCCCCCGCCCCAAACCCTACAAACTCAGCGGATTGATTTATGTGACATAATTTACTATGGCCGGTTCCCCAAGCGTCTTCCATTTCAGGAGGTAAAATGATCTGTAGATTGGCTGAAAATCACTTTTTGTCAAAGTCTGCGCCTGATATCCATCATTAGATTAGCAGCTGGCGTCCGTTTAAACCTTATATAACTGATCAAAATGCTGCCCCCTTCAAAAATATTCCCACACGCTGAAGTTGGTTGTACTTCGGATTGGAGCGCCGGATCTCAAACTCGTCTTTACTAGGGTATCCCCCCCCCCGCCACACACACACACACACACACACACACACACACCGCTATAAGCAGCTGACGGCAGCCGTGTCAACCATCAAAAAGCATCGTCTCCTTCCCTGAGATGACTGACGAGCGACGATTGCCAGATCTGCGCGCAGACATGTGGGTCAGAGGAGAGACCAGATACGCTGCTCCGTCGCCTCCCGATCGCGCCGCTGTCAGATCAACACGTTCTGTCAGCATCTCTCGTGCGCTCTCCTCCCATCACTGTCCTCGGGCGTGCCATCAATCACGACCCCAGAATTCTCTCCTCGCCTGCACCACGCTGGGAATGTTTAAAGGTCCCTTTGAGAGCGAGTTGAATTTCCTCTCAGATGCGATAATATGATGACGGTTACACTATTTTCGGGGACTCGCTGCCTCCCTTTTGTTTCTCTCAACACCCATAATAAGCAGCGTGTGCCTTCCTCGCTGATGGTTATACCTTTCACCCTCACAGCTCTTTGCATTGCCTGATTGCACGCAGACAGATGGTTTGAGTTTGAGTCCTGCCGCCACGCGCTATTATCAGACATGCTTTGAATTTATCTCACATCTTAATGGACGACAGTGCAGACAGGCAGTTTGCAAACGGCAGAACTGTTCCATACCCTCCGTTTCTTCCCATATTTATTTGACTGCATGCTCGGAATGAGGAGACGTGGCCCCTGTGAGAAAGTGGTCACGAATAATGTTCCCCCTCTGATAATATGCGAGAAGGACAAGTTCACATTACCACATGAAGTCACCTGAATCTGCTTTTGTCAGCATGTGACACAGATCAGATCTCTCTAGGGTAGTCTGAACATTTGGTCCATTTTCGGTGGACCAAATGTTGGGAGAATGGCTAGATTCCATATTTAGGGTTGTGTGAACACCTAATTCTTGATCTGATTCTGTGCTATAAGAACAGCCAGATAAGACATCAGTTACTGAAGCAGAATTTTACATTTTGATGACTTGTCAAGATCTATAAGCTGAACTGCCATGAATTTTAGGCGAGGAAAGTTCTGTGACTTATGGAGTATATTTGTTTTTTCTAATTTTGGAGGTCCTACAAGTTATATACTGAAAAATGATACATTTGTCATTCATTATTCTATTGTACCTGCATTAATGTCCATCAGGTGGAGATATTGCTCCATTTCAAGATCCTTGGGACAGGACGATGACCAAGCTATTACTTATAGTCATACATAACTATTTATATTGGGCTTTCCCAAGAATCAACACACTAAAAAAACAAACTGTACACACAAACACTACACAAAAATCCCAAAACAAAGAGCTGATTTTTTTTTAAATGCTCATATTTTCATCTTAGTTTTTTCAAAATGGTGGGCCAGCAAACAGTGTACATTTACATCAAATAACATCTAATATATTCTCCATCACGCACGTATCTGCTTATTTTTCTAAATTAAAAGTCGTTATATTAGGTAACAGCACATGCTGTGGTGGGCACATGTGCTACACTGAGCTCTTGTCTGCTGTTAAACTCACCCCCGGGGAAATGCACTGATAAAAAATTGAGTTCCACATAGAGATAAAATGTATGATTTATACTCTAGAAAATACAGTACCTTGCCCACTATGTAGTCACGATGGTGTTATGTCCACAAGGTGTCACTACAATGCAGCCATGCCTCACACATCATAGGCAAAAGCATTTTAAAACCTCCCATAGCCTACATATTATATATTTTCATCATTGTGAACAATGGATATTCCTGCAGCTGAAGAAGAAGAATATCTGTGGTCATGTGATCTTGTTCGCAGTTTTTGGGCATTTTTGCATTCATGACAGCATCTTGCCAGTTTTTGGCCACTCTCTTTCCTCACGCATCACCAAGAATGCTCATGACTCAACAAGGTCCTGCCACAAAGACCCTGTACAACACATTGTCATGACATGTCAAGACCAAGGTGGTCATGTTAAAACGTCGTGAAGGTGGAGACCCCGACTTTAGAAACACAAATGTGAACCAACAAGACAAACCTAAAAACAAACAAGTTGGCAAACAAAATCTGATGAGGGTTACTACTTCATCCATCACCTTTCTGTTCAGACCATTTAGGCATAATTTTCCCTTCTAGCAAAGGATGGTCAGACGTTTTAACCTGGCAGACCGTGGGCAGGATACAGACCAAGAAATTACAGAAAGAGAATACAGCCAACGGCATGCCTGCATGATTATTTTCCATTTGAAGTTGGTGTATTTGCAACCTACAATCAACACATTTTTTTGTGAGAGACCGCTAGCATGATTGTCGCGACTTATTGCATGATGGGGATTTTCAATCATGTATCATAGCACAGAGATGTTACCCATGGTGCCCAATCTATATCAGGGATAAATCTTGGAATTATGCCTTATAGAGCTCTTTGCTGGATTAATAATCAGGACATACATGGATGCATTTAAAAAAAAATAAAGTTAATATCAAGTCTAAGGGGTTGTAGCATCAAAAGGTTCCAGAATATGTTGAATAACGTATTTTCTATGATGTCTCCAATGCATCCATGTCAGGAAATATCACGCAAGGGAGCATTTTTGGGGACTGATGAAGTTAGACCATCACTTCTGGTACACCTTTTCCCAAAAGCAGGAATTTGGTTCTTGATCTGGTGCTATTCATGGTTAATTGAACCTTGACGTTGTTGAGCAAACTGGCCCAAATTTGCGCTAGCTAAGTGAACCACTGTTATCAAGGACATCGTCAGGGTACTCACAGAAGAACCAGCTATGTATTGGTTTCACCTCCAAACCAACAACCAACCACCAAACCAGAATTTAGCCCATTTCCTGTTGGGAAAGGCCTATCAGAGGGCAGAACCTGACCAATGGGGGTTGTGTGTCTTTTGGCTTTTCTTGTTCACTTGGGGGGGTGTCACTACAGCAGATCCAATATGGAACACATCTTGATTTGGCACAAGTTCTACACTGTGCAACTCTGGAATTACAGTGAGATTGGGCATAGATGGGCTTGGACCCAGGACTTTCTTGCTGTGAGTGCAAACCATTGACCAATGACCCTTTGGTAATTTGAGTGTGACTAATATTCTCATCGCCTCTAGGCCTCTTCAAAAGAAATCCTTCACGCGTCATGCTGACCCTTAATACATACTGTGGTCACTTTAATTTTCCGTTTGACCTCTGTAGTGTCGTGTTTTGCTACAGTGACCTTTTCAGTGAAAGATAAATTCCTCTTGTTGATTTTAAGCGGCTTGAGCAGTCGGTTATGCTACAGTTTTGGGAGGAGGGCAGACGGCGTTGCCTTGGCACATGCAACAGGGTGTTGTGTGGGCCGCTGAAGAGGAGGTACTGCTGGCCCACCACCACCAGATGGCGCCCTGCTTGGCGTGCGGGCTTCAAGCACGAGAGAGCGCCGGAGCCGCTGGGAGTGACAGCTGTCACTCAGTCAACTCATCACCATCACCATAAAGGCCGGACTGCAACTCCACCTCCTCGCCGAGAAATCAGCTACCTTGGAGGTAATTTCGTTTGGTGTGATCAGCGACGGCTTCACTTCACACCCCAACCAGATAAGTGGTTAGACAGGAGCTGCACGAGTGTGTGACTGGAGGTGGAGGTGCTCCCTCCCAAAAGAACACAGACTGTGGGATTACTGAGTGTGCGTACTCACACTCACCTGTGCTGTTTCTGTTCTCTGCCAGCAGTACCAGGTCTGACAGCTGGAGACGGTGACCACCTGGGGACCCAGGACTTGGTGGCTCCGGTGTTCTTCAGATCCGTTGGCGGTGAGGGCCGTGTGGGATCCGGCTCGGTTCTGGACGGGCGTCTCCTATCCTCAAGCCTGCCCACACGTCACCCAACGTGTAATTGACTATAGTCCCAAACTGATTGTTGTCTGTATTCCGTTGTGCACAATTTACAACATTAAATTGTTACTGTTTGGCTTATCCATTGCCCGTTCTTTTACGCCCCCTGTTGTGGATCCGTGTTCCTACACTTTCACAACACAGGGTGTACAAAACCCGGTTTGTGGCTTATGGCCATCATGACAGGTTAAAGCAACACTGTTCCGTCAGGAACCAAGAATAGCGCGGAGGGCTGAGTCAGCCTAGCAGCAGCTAGCCACAGTGAGGGGAAGATGCCGAGAGAAAACAACCCATGGTTCTTGTTAAAATGAGACTGTTAAGGAGTCCTGCTGTGTGATTTACTTTTTGACCATTCACCATTTGACTCCATGACTCCGCCATTGACCTCAGAGCGCACAAACACAAATGGGGACTTGGCCTCCGTAAAGGCGCTGTTTACTGGAAATGCTGCTCAACAGGGACAATAAAGACTTATGATGCATACAGGCTCCTGCAGTCCAAACTAATTCACAAGCCCGCACATGTAAACTCATGTCGAAATAAAAAAAAGGGAGGTAAACAACATACATATGGGAAGTATCTTTAGTTAGAAAGACAAACTCATTTTACAAACATAAACCATAAATTAAAATGTAAAATTTTATTGCCCATTAATAAAGGCAAGAATAAAATTCATCTTTGCCTCGGTTCCAAGTCTCAATTTAAAACCACATTAAAACTTTGGGGGGAAATGGATTTAGCTGCACACATACGGAGCAACGTACCTATTAAAAATACCAACACAAAAGCACATTATCAGGAGCTACTGCTGATAGCAACATGTCCCAATGAAGCTTGCTATCCTAGAGCTAACAACAGACAAAGCTAACATCAAACCAGCAAGATAAATGAAATTTCACTGTTAGTAGAAGACAGTATTTGTACATAACCAAGGCTGTGGTGCTTATTTTTGAGCCACATGCTGGACAAGCTAGCAGACTTGGCTAGCCAATGTATGAAATGGGCTAGGCTAGCATGCAAACTAGACTTCCTAACAAGTTAGCATGCAAACTAAAGGCAACATATTCATCATGCCCTGACTTTTCTTACAACTGTATGCATTTTAGGCTCCATGTACACTGAGGTGGAGCAGGAATTTATTAAAAACAAACAAAAACACCGATTTTTACAGAAATGTACAGTAGATTACCTAGCATGGCTAGCTAATATTGTACGTGTACAAACAATACAAAAATCTGAAGTATAATTAACAATCCCAAAACCTTTAATTTCACAAAGCTGTCAAATTTACAACTAAGCAAAATGTTTGGCCACTTTTCACCTTTTAAATTTACATTATTTCTTTTTTAGCAGGTTTTTAAAAATAATAACTTTAATAAGCATCACTGGCAAATGTCTAATGATGTCAGGTACCACAGTGTGTTTCAAGATTATTATTTATATTCAGTAATTTGAAAATTAAGGTTTGAACCTGATATCTTATTCAGTTTTGTGTATTAAAAAGAAAAAAAAAATTACAATTAATTTTTGTTGACTGAGGAATATATTGATTGGTGTTTTTTTTGTTTTGTTTTTTTTAATGCATATAGGCTGCTACTGGGCCAAAACAAATTTTTAGCTTAAAAGTCACCAAATCTAACCAAGCATGGACTAATATCCTGTCCACCTGTCTCCTCAGAGAATACTAATATTGAAATTCATTAAAATTAGTTTTGAAGCATCACAGAGATACAAATCTATCTGTGGCCATAATTTTCAGGGGTCGTGCAGACAATCTGTTCAGGGTGGGGTGAGGGGGGTCCATGTTGCTGTATCTACTGTTTGGTGTTTGCACGTGTGGACGCTCAAAGCATTCAACCACATCAAGAGAAACCATCCGGCTTCGTAGCCACAACCCCCCCAACCACCTCCCCCCCAAACTCTCAACCGTAATAACAGAGCCATCAAATAGCCGTATTTATAATCTCTGAACAGGCCAATTTTAAAGTGGTCAACTCCAGAGGCATAGAGATTGTTGAAAGCAATTTGCGGTTTTCATTCTCAAAAAAAAAAAAAAGAAAGAAAAAAAAGGCACCATCTCAGTGGTAAATGAAATTAAATTGGCTTCCTTCTTGCCCCTCCTCCTACTTTTGTCAGTATGAAAGCTGGACTCAATTACACTTTTGGCTTTATCATGACATCACGTCAACTTAAAAATTATTTCCTTCAACAGAGTTGGACGATAATTATTATTTTATAATAATTTTCCATGCCCTGGAAGAACTCAATTTCCACTCAAAACATCTAATTAGGACTTAATATAACATATGTTATGAAATCTTGATTCCATGTAAAAATAAATAAATAAATTTAACAATGGAACAAGGGAAAATTCAAGATACATTGCCTGTAAAAAGGTATTTATTTAATTATTACAAACAGGATTTTGAGTTTTTGCAGGATGGTCCCGCAAAAAGTAGAGCATTCATGAATTTATAAATGAATTTATAACGTTGCAATGATCAGATTGTGGCAGACTGAAAGCAATTACTGCAAATCTGCAGTAATGAGCACTATCTGCAATTATATTCATTTGATTTCAAGACACTAACATATTTACAGTGTTTATTTAGGCAATAAAACCTCACTGATGGCTGAGAAGATGAATGCAAATAACAACAGGCTGTGAGCTGAACTGGCAGGAGATCAGTTTGCATGAGTTCATGTCACCTGGTTTTTACTGTGGAGGTTACGGCGCCAAGTGCTGCTGTTATTTTACACCCCAAATCTCACTGATAAAAATGCAACGTGCTTGAATCACCACAACATTACCATTTTGTGTTCTCAGCATGCTGGGATCAGCTGATGCCAAAGTGTTGATGTCGCATGATAAATGTAGTGTGTAGCCTATATTTTAGGATAACACCGAAGGACTTTTTTTTTTTTTTTTTAAATGTTACACTCAAATGTGCATGGAAAAAAAAAAAATCTTACTGACTTATATAAAAACTTATATAAAAATACAAGCAACAGTGGCCTCTAGTGGCCACCAGGATGCTGCGATTAGTAACAAGCAATTTGATACTTTTCTGCTTTTATTTTATTTTGCATGTTAAAAGATGCCTACATATCCCAAAATAGGAGGTTCAGTGATCCTCATGTTTATCTATCAGAACCCCAAATAATTCAGTTAAACATGCAGCAGTTTTTTTTCCAGACTTAACAGGAATTTTGCGGACCTACTTATTCACTCTATGAATATTAATATTTCTTTGAAGGTAGTTTTGTGCAGTGAGGGAATGAATCGATTTAACTGTTTCATTTGAAAGTGGGCAGGAGCACATACATGTGATAACAGTATTTTAAAGCAAGGAGAAGCGTTAGCTCCTAGCGTTGCTAGCATGTTATGACAAATGGAAATAATGATTTTGGCAAACTAGCATTCAGACACACAGGTGACTGTCCTGTTTTACATCAACTATGCTGAAGCACCAGAGGGAGCACTGCTTAGTCAAAGTGCAAATGCAAAAACATCTATTATATAAATTAAAAGCTCCAGTGTGTAGAATTGAAGGATGTTCATCACAATGAATTGAAGGGAGCTCATGGAGGCCACCATATTGATACAGCAGCCCAAAAGGGACATATTTACATATCTAACCAGTAGTTGCTCCCTGGTAGACCGTCTACTGGTTGCTAGTGCAGGACAACTAGTATGAGAACTTACGTTTTCAAAAAATGGAAGATAATACATATTGCTTGTCACAGCATTGACAAAGCAGGAAGGAGAAACAAAATCATGACCAGATGTAACATCATGCAATCTGCAACCTTGCCACTAGATGTCACTAAATTATGCACACTGTAGCTTTAAAATAAGAATATGAATAATAATTTTAGATGTGTAACCAAATGTGGAAAATCTAATCAACTTTAAGTGAACTGAAGTCCCATTCTGCCTCTAGATGTCACTGAAATCCATTCCTGCTTTTTGAAACCTCCTGATGGTCACATAAAATTTGTGGCAGATGCACTTTTTGTCTTGCATGCAACTTGGCAACAATAAAGTGAAAACATATTTCCCATTTTGTTGGTTAATGCATCACATTTTCTTCACAATTTTGCATTTAAAGTCTGCAGTCTGCATGACACCACGGTTGCAAATCCACTTCCTTTAAAAATAAATAAATAAAAATCTAGGCTTTAAATTGATTGAAATGGTTAAAATCACTGTCTGTCCTCCTGAGTCCTTTCAGATGTTGGTGTTTTAAATGTGTGATATGTAATGCCTGACCCTTTAATCTCTTCATTCCTGAAGGGTTGTGCTCATGCATGCTGCCTTCCTAATCATTCATTCTGATATTCAAATGAGAAAGAAAGAAAGAAAAAAAAAAAGCATTATTCACACATGTGCAGATGATGACCAGAATACATCAAGGGACAGCTGGCACTGAGGCGCTCTCGCTCATTTTCCTTTCCAAAAGTGAATAAACTCAGGCATAAAAGGAAGAATGACTGGAAAGGAAAAAAAAGGGGGGACATCCAGAGGGCTTGTCGGACCGTTTAAAACGACGCCAAATTACGACACTGTCTGAGCAGGAAGGAAACTGGGCTTTATGCTTTCCTCAATGACTTCCTCTTAAAGCATCCGCCATTCACAAAGTCGCAGAGAGCGAATGCCAGAGACTCGGTGTCATTCCCAACGCAGCCTGCGTGTGTTTATTGTCGGAAGCTGCACCAGCGTATGTTTGCTGTCTTTATAAGATGTGTGTATCACATGTGTGGGCTCCCATCTGAAGCGCTTTACAATGATGCCTCACATTCTCACACACACACTGCAAGGTACTCTACTGCCCGGCGGCATAGAGCCAAAAACCCACTGGTCACAACAGTTGGGTTTCTAATACAGATTTCAGCAAACGCTCAGAGATATTTTCAGAATATCAACAAAACACTATAATAAATGACAGCGGATTAAATGCGACTGCTTAATTTTGACCTCTCACGATAACTGTAATTCCAATCGTCATGGCAATGGAAGGGTAAATCCTGCTCAATATTTCCATTTTGTTGGTTTTTCTTTTTTAAAAAAATTCAATATTGCCACAATGTGATGCCATATAATGTTTACGTTGTTTGTTCACTCAGTCACATATAGGCTCCAGCCCTGCCCATGACCCTTAATTGAAGTAAGCGGGAATGGAAAATGGATGGATGGATATTTTAGCAATATACTCATGGACCACTAGGGGTCACTCACAGACCACCAGTGGTCCACAGACCAGTCTTCGAGAAAGGCCGACTTAATGCAAGCATAAAAAAATTTAACGATATTCAAGGGGTTTTGTTAGGTTTTTTTTTTTTCAAAATACACGTTTCCATTAAGCGTATATTCAATTTGCCACTTCAAATTTTGCAATTTGGAAGGTAATGGAAACCTGCCTAATGATACAAAAAAATGAACTAAAACAAAAAATAAACCATTTTTATACATCAAATTTAAAAAAGCTTTCCAGAGTGTTCAGAGGTACAGAAAATTTGGTACGTTTTTATAAAAATGTATCCAAGTAAATGAGCTTCCAAGCCAAATTAAGTTTAACAGACTATTTTAATTCATCTTAATTAAACTTAAGTCAAATATATTCATTTTGCCACAACAGGATCCCCCCCAAAGCCACAGCCAGCGTGGAGGATTGAACAATACTGTCTCGTGGTGACAGTGTTGATTTGGACCAATCTCTTGGGAAGAATCAGGAACAGAAAAATAAAATCCCAAAACTTCAAAAATCATGAGGTTTCATATAAACTGTATCTGAAGGAAAAAAAAAAAAGTGACCATCTGGAAATAAGTTACAGGAAATGGTGGTTTTATATCAGAGTCCTGAATGTCTGAAACTAATCACGTCTGACTGATTGGGAAAATGAGTTCTGGTGACCAACAAGCAGAGAACATTTTTCAAGTTTCCATCTTCTCCAACTTTGTCAGTAAGATTTGCATTGACATTCAATGAAGCGCCTGCAGTAAACTGAGGAAACAAAATGAGGTTTGATCCCCAAATACAGTTTTTTACTTTGAAAAATATACTAATTTAAAAAAAAAAATGAAGCTTGTCAATTCATATGGAGCAGAATTGTTGGAGACCTGGAGGGTTTTTCCTTGTTGAGGTCATAGCTCAGCCTTTGATGGTATTTTACTTCAAACAAGGCGAACTGTGCGTCAGACTGGCAGCCACAGGTGGAGGTTAATACCCCGTCCATTTGTAACTCATTGTCAGGTTAATGCCACCCCTCTTGCTTATAATGACTTAATAAATCACATGCATCGATCCTCTATGATCCCTGCAGACAGGCTGATTTGCGGTTACAAGCTCTAGGAGCTCTCTGTCTCATCCTTTATCCATCTTTATTGCCCTCCATTCTTTAGCTGGAGCACCTTTTACTTATATTCCTTTGCGTCTCTCATTACGTTCCAGGTGTTTGGACATATCGACGCAGCTAGCCAAAGAACACAGCTAGCACGGCTAATACGATGTGACATCAGTTACGGGTGACGGCGGGTAATGCGTCACATTTCAATTCTCCACGGTGGGATGTTTTTCACGAGCATTTTTCAAACCTGCCACAGACCACAGTTTCAAAAAAAGTGTTTGAGCAGTGCGCGGTGTTAAGTTCGCTTACCTGAGGAACTCGTCAGGCCATGAAGCGGGCGACAAGCCAACGAGTCTGGGCTCCATGTGGGGCAAGCATCAGTTTTCCACGTAGTACTTCACCATGCTGTAATTCAGCAAACAACGAATGGTTTAGTGGAATAAATTATTTCTTTAAACAGTAAAAAAACAAATTTATAGACCTTTTTATAAGTGCTAGGAATCCTAAATATACTCTCTGACACCCGCTGGTGCCAGATCTTATCACCAGATTCCATAGTGTGAAGCAGATGAAAGTCTACAATTCCCCTTGGAACTGCAGACCAATTTTTTGCAGGTTCCCTCCTCGAACATGGTACCATTTACAGCTGGATGGACTGGGACAATGTAGATAAAGTGTACTACTACTACCGTAGAGGCCAGGGAATGAGTGTATCGCAATGGCCCTGGTTCAAATCCCACTTGGACCAATGATTGGAAAATCACTCACTCACTCACTCATCTTCAACCGCTTTTCCAGGTTCGGGTCGCGGGGGCAACAGCTCCAGCAGGTGACCCCAGACTTCCCTTTCCCATGCCACATTGACCACCTCTGACTGGGGGATCCCGAGGCGTTCCCAGGCCAGTATGGAGATATAATCTCTCCACCTAGTCCTGGGTCTTCCCCGGGGTCTCCTCCCAGATGAACATGCCTGGAACACCTCCCTTGGAGGCGACCAGGAGGCATCCTTACCAGATGCCCGAACCACCTCAGCTGGCTCCTTTCAACGCGAAGGAGCAGTGACTCTACTCCGAGCTCCCCAGGGATGACCAAACTTCTCACCCTATTTCTAAGGGAGACACCAGCCACTCTCCTGAATAAAAATTTTGGCTGCTTGTACCCGCGATCTAGTTCTTTAGGTCATGACCCAACAGTCATGACTATAGGTGATTGGAAAATCCTGTCTGTCAATCCAGTACTAAATGGGGAAGAAAGGTGGCGAAGGGAGACAAGATGGGCACCACCTTTCATATGCTGTGCCCTTGAAACATTGGGACTACCATCCTCCACCCCTATGGCCAGTAGACTATGGGACTAACTTTCCTTACTTCCTCCATATTGGTAGCCCAGATCTGTCTAGGTCTAGATAATGACTTCAGTATGAAGGATGTTGTTTTTGTATTCATTTGTATGTCTGTTTCTTATTGACCTGTATCTGAGTGTTGACCCAAGAGGAGCTCATTACTTAAATTAACTGTAAAATAGAGTCATCATTTATCTCAATAACTCAAAATTTGGAGGGAACTGTGATCCAGATCTGTTGGGTTGCTGGCTCTTGGTGGATGTTTGTACTCTAATCAGAGCCACTGTTGCTGCTCTGGCCTAAACAGCAGTATTTTCATTTTGTCTGACGAATGCCAGGATTACTGTACATTACGTCAACAAATGGCGTTCTATAACGTAAGTTCATAGACTATTTCACTCTTTCATTTAACCCCTCTATCACACTTTGAGTGCTTTCTTCTCTCAGGCCATGTGGCATTTCTCAAACTTCACAGTTCTTGTTGTACTGGGAAGACCTTCAGTGAGTCCACTTTGGTATCAAGTCCAATTTCTCTGTGCAGCTCAAAAACCACCAAGAGCAATTTTTAGAGAGTTTGTTTCGGTCATTGAAAAAAGGAAACAGTCTTTCTCGGATGTGTTTGTACTCAAAACAGTGGCCCTTTTCTTTGAAAAGATTCCTTTTGTAACTTTATTTCTGTTCGCTATAGCGTGAAGCCAAAGAGTTGGATACAGGTCGCGCAAATGTGTGTCGCTCCAAATATAGGCTCATAGCCTTTAGTGGTACTCTAAAGAGGGAACCCCAATAATCTTGTTTGACAGTCGGGAGCAAAGGCGGTTCGGCGATGTTCTACAGTTCAACTGTAAAAACAAACAGTTTTTGAGTGTGTGAAGAAGGGTGGGGGGTTGGGGGGGCGCCAGTCGCCATATTCTTGGGTGTATATAAATGCCTTTTAGGCTTTAAAGATATAAAACTTTAATCTAGTCTACTTCACACAACTATTATGGCAAGCTCAACCCCCCAGGGCAAAGTGAGGGTTCTAATCCTGTTAAGATCTATCAGGACAAATACAAAGACAGGTCAAACCACTACCTCGACCCTGCCCCTTCTATGCTACCCCTTCACCACCGCCGCCTACCCAAGATCAAGAGTGTTGACACAGGAAAGGGGACTGCGTTTGCCTCTGAAGTGGTTACTCTCAAAACCAATATAGAGCTTTCCCAACTGTACCGAGAGAGTGAGAACATCACATATGAGGTGTTCAGGTGCCTGTTCACTCTGGATCATGCTGGTATTACGTACCATATAGGGGTGGCACAGCTTGTCGTGTATAACTTAGGCTAGAGCTGTGAGCACACAGAGGCTTTATCATGTCTGCTTAACTCGGGATGGGGATTGTAAGAGTTCAATTTTTCATTGATTCCTTTGTATCTCTGACCAGTTTTCTGTGTGGAAAAATGTTGTCAACGGCATTCACAAGATGAATTGATAATATCCCAGGCATACGATTGCGATGCGTTGAAAAATTTGAAGGCAGTTCTTGATTTCCATCCCTATGGTCAACATTAGATACAGATATGGATGGAACCTTGTGTCTGTGCGCTGCGTTCATTTTGCCCAACTTTGTGTCAAAGCTTACAGACACAGAAGAAATGGAGCAGTACCATTGAGGGGCACTGTAGACAATGTTCAAGATGCACAATCCTTGGCAAAATTACACAATGAAGACAGTAACAGTGGCAAAGAGTTTAATCTTATCGTGATGCATTTAATGGATGTTCAGATGACCTCCACTGACAGTGCTGCCTGTAATTTACTTTCTTTTGTGGGATAAACAATATTATGACTTCTTAGACATCAACATGTTTGATGTTGTGAGAAACTTTTAAGATAGTACACAGTGCCCTCTAGTGGATGTTTTGATTAACATCTGTACCAGTATAAAGGAAGTATGGAAGAGTCATGGCAACGACGATTACATCATTTGAAAAGTATATATGACAAGATTTATGGATGTAAACAGAGCATAAATCAGCCTAAAGAAGTTCACGCTAACATTGTGGACGCAACATTTCAGAGCAAATTCCAATAGTGGTCAAATTAGTTCCAAAGCAAGGAGGTAAAATATTACTAAGAGGATTTTAAAGATATATTTGGCACTGAGTTCAATTTTGTGGAATCTGGCATGCGCAGTCACTAGCCATCTTTATCCTGCTAGGGTGTTCGGCAAAGGAAACAATAACTTTTATTATGCTAGCTTGGTTTGTCACATACATTTTTATAAGATTTTGCTCTCCTGAAGTAGAAATACTTCAGAAAACAGATTGTTTGCACTCAGTTTAATTCATAAATGTAATCAGATACAAACCAAGCCAGCTACCTAGCTTAGTCCAGTTAAAGCAACAGCTCACCAATACAGCTAATGTGGCTAGTTAGCATATAGCTAGTTACAATATGCATATGGCTCCAAAAGACAAATAATCTTGGATGTGGATCTCTATGTTAATCTGGAATGAACTAGTTGGCAAGCATATGTTCATTCAAGTTTAATAAAAAGATAATGTTTTTTTAATAATAATAATTAAAAAAAATCAGGAACATTAGAATCATCTAAAACTAAAATTTGCAAAGATGTTATAATAATTATTTTTTCATAAATATACAATACTGGCAAAACATGTTGAAAACACTGGGTGTCTAATGGAAGAGATACTTTGGAATATATGTCATAGCCAAAAATAATTAAAATATTTTTGTTGTATTTTGAGACTATTGTGAGAAATGTCATTTTACTTTTTTTTAACATAATGCATGTGGAATAATCGGCAAATTTAGATCATAAAACCTGGCTCTTTACATTGCAAGATGGGCCAATCTTGCAGACTTTAAAGCCATACTCGTGCTTCCCCGTATCACCTTTGCAGGGCGCGTTAATCTCCAATGCATTAAGAATAATCACTTTTTTAAAAAACTGCCATTTCACACTTTTAACCTTAATCTTGTGTTTGGTGGTCAAGCATTGCTGCAGCGAGCAGCAGTGGCCTTGTTTGCTTAACAAACCCTCTTATTAAAGGGGGGAATCTTTTTGTGGCAGCTGGTTTTAACTAACGACTCACACTGTGATGCTTTCAACAGCAGCAAACCGACACTGTCCAGCCGCATGCTTGTCAGCGAAGAGGCACAAATACACAACACATGCGTTACGTGTGCATGCATACGTGTGAGGCGTTGGGCCATTATTGGATCTGCAGGACCTGGTGTGTTGACCCCTGGGACGAGCCATCACACCAACACACACGCTATGACACACAAACACACGCTGCGGTTTCTCCGGCAGGCGCTCGCCTCATTCAGACCAGCCCCCCCCCCCCCCGTGCCTCACTGGTTCCCCATCTCCAGGGATCACGCTGTGTCGCTGGGCACTCGGAGAACTGGCAGCTGGGGCTCAGGTGGGGCGGGCAAGCACGAAGGGCAGTGGCAGAAATCTGAGAGCAGGATTTATTAAGGTTGATTTGAAGAGGAAAGGGAGAATAGTGGGGGGGCTGGGGGGGGGGGTTACCTATCACATAGTTTACCAAGTGGACCTGTCATCCTGGAGACTGAGCTGAAGAGTAAATGTCTGCGCTGACGGAGGAGGAGGTGACGGTGACATTGCCAACACTGTCCACACTGTATCAAAGTTCTGAAAGAGTACTTGTGTGCTTGGACATCAATTTAATATTCTGCAGGCTATTGTGATTTCAAGAGGAGTATGTTTCTTGAAATAATAAAACAAATATGTGTGCGATGTGTTTGTTACCGTTGCCAAAGAGGATATGTTTTAGCTGCCGTCTGTTATGGTTGTGAGTTAGACTGTCAGCAGCATATCGCCAAAGGACATCAACTGAAACAACTGATTCAATTTTGATGTGTATCTGGATCAAAGGTGATGTTGCCTTTGATCCTGACTCACTTACACATCAAGGGGCAGATTTAGCCTTTCATCTTGAGATCCTGATCAAAGAGTGGAGCCCACCTTTAGCCTTGATCTTTGAACTTTCATCTTTGGTTCAGACTCCTTTTAACCTAATCCTGCCCTTGATCTTTGATCTTGACTCATTTGATCCATATGAAGAGGAAAGATCCAGCCTTTGTCCTTTGATCCTGATTCCTTTTATTTTGATCAAAGGACAGCTCTTGACTTTAGGCTTAATATTTGAGCACAAATCTTTGATCCTAATTCCCATTACGCTGATCTTGTCCTGATTATAAGATCAAAGCCAGACAGAGAGATACAAAATAATCAACATTCAGCAATCAAGATTAAAGATGAGTGGTCAGGAACAAAGATTAGCAATTAAGGCCTGGGTTTAAGATCAAAGATGAAGGATCAGGATCAAATGCATAAAGGTACCGAATCACCCATCCAAGTTGAGGTTCAATGATCAGCAATCAAAGGCAAAGGTTCAAGGACAGCGATCAAGATCAAAGTTCAGAATCTAAAATCAGCCATCACAGATCAATGATCAGGATAGAAGGTCAGCAATCAAGATGAAATTTCAGGATCAAAGACCACTGATCAAAGATGAGCGAGTGACCATGACCAAATTTCAGGATCAAACATAAATGATCAGGACCAAAGGTCAGCATACAAAATCCAAGTTCAGGATCAAAGATGTGTGATTAGGATCAAAGGTCACCAATCGAGATTCAGCATTTTATTATCTGATGCATCACCATTTATGCACAGCTTCATTGTGGAACAAAACAGAGAAGGATTTTCTTTAAAAGATATGAAATTTTAACAAATGGGGAGACTCGAGCCTAGATTTGATCTGTTTTCTCATATGAAAAGCCACCATGAAGCTGGATAACCAATGATTCAACAGACAAAAAGTTTTACCATGCATTTCTCCAATCACAGCCCGTAACTCCTTCAGAGTTGTCATGGTTGTCTTGGTGGCTTCCCTCACCAGTCGTCTTCTTCTTCTTCTTGCATTGATTTTGCATTCATGTATCCGTCCCCTGACAAAGATCACATCCCTGTCCAAATAGGTATGAACCTGGCTGCAAGTGTATGAACAGAGGAAAAAGAAAACAAGATGAAGACACTGAGGAGAGAATGACAGATGCTCGCTCAGTAACGAGCACCCGATCGCCGGCGCTCTATTTGCTCTGCCAGCCGCACTTAACCTGTGGAAAGTTTCCCTCCACTCTGGAGGGTCTCCTTCTTTCCTCTCTCACTTTATTTCTGTCTCTGGCCTTCAACTTTCTTGTCTTGTTTTATGAAAATTCTGCTGGCGGCGGTGATGATGATGATGATGGTGATGATGATGGTCAAGATGATGGTCATGATGGTGACGTGTGCCCCCCGTAGCCCTGAAGTCTTCCATGTGACCATCACGGAGGCAAAATCCAGTTTGTGTTTGTTTTAGGCAAACACATCAACTGCCACTTCATCCATCTACTTTACCTCACAGTCTGCGGGGGCTGACATTCTCGCCAAACACTCACATTAAAAAAAAAACAACAAAAAAAATCCCCCACCCACGCCCATCACCTCTTCCTTAAATGGTAGTTTATTTTCGGCATCATGTGAAAAAGTCTTTGATATCCGGCTGGAGGCCAAGTCGGAATGAGAGAAGGTGCCAGGGAGAGACATTTGCACTGGGCTTGTTAAATCTCACCAATTAGGAAAAAGGCCTCACACATAGTAGCATGGGCTCCACCAGAGAACCTCAAATCAGAACAACAGCGCCACCTTCAGGACAGCAGCAGGATTAATATCTTTAATAAAGACAGAAAGCAACCATTGATGCGTCTAAAGTTATCAAGTTCCAGGTTGCCTCCACAGCTGTGGCCTCCCCTACTGCAGGTGGCGCCCTGCTCTCAGTCCACTTTTATTCCTGCGGTGAGAGCGGCATGATGGTCTTGTTTGTTTAGCCGTCGGTGTTGATGCCCACCCACAAGTGCCAAAGGTGCAGGGAGAGTCAATGCAAGGTGTTTGGAAGCCACAGCGGCTCCCGCGCTCCACCGCCTGATCTCACAGGAAGGGAGGAAGTGGTCGAGTTACCGAGCTGCAAATCTGAAGTTTATAAAGAGAGAAAACTTCAAGAAGAAAAAGAAAGAAAACAAGAAGTGCAAGTACCTTTAAACCAGTAGCAAGTAAGCAAGAGTGACAGTTTCTGTTAGAGGTGGCCGATACTGGGAATTTTGATATTGATCCGATACCAAGTAAATACAGGCCCAGTATCGCAGATATCGATACCGATACTTTTTCATTATTTAAGCTTCATAGATCCAAAAGACCTAGGATAGAATTTCGCCAAACATTGTATGTGACAACAAAATACTTTATTATCACAATCAACATTTTTTGTTTAAAAAATATCACTCAACACAACTTAAAACAAAATTTCCTGAGGTAGAGGACTGACAAACCACAATACAAGGGTGCGCTGCTCCGTGTTGTGTGACACAGCGCAATGCTGCTCTTACAGACAGAGAGTAGACTTTGATGAACCTGCATGCGCAGCAGTCAGTGTGTGCAGGAGAGAAAAAAGCTTGAGTATCAATCTTTTTACACAAGGATCATTCAATATCAATACCAGCATTGGTATCGATATTAGAATCGATCTGCCCACCTCTAGTTTCTGTAACACAATTAGAAGAAGACACAACTACTCACTAACATTTGTGCTACTTTCCTGATAGAACCCACAGGTAAATTTACTTAATGCATAATTTTAAGTGTGGACTTGGTTGCAAAACCAAACTTATTGATGTATAAAATGTCTACTGTCAGGTTAATCCACCAATTTGCCAATTTTTTTTTTTTTTTTTTTTTGCTGGATGATGTCTCACTTTGGCAAAAGCGCCATTTTTGAAGCGGCACAAACGACAGGAATACACCAGATCAGAGTGCTAACTATACAACGACAATCAGGAGAGTTTGTGATATTGGAGGGGCATTGGGGGGCACTTAGGGCAACAGTTAGCTTTAGCTAGCTAAAGTAAGTTAGTTAAACTGTAAGTGATGCTGCGTTCCATTGCATGTTGGAAGTCGATAATTCCAAGTATGTATTTCCGACATCTAATCTAAGTGCGTTCCAGTGCATATTCTCAGGAAAACATGTATGTCCCCATTGTTTGTAAGGATAAAGACCTCGAACCCCATTCGGCAATATTTTTTTTTAATCAGATTTTACGACCCACCACAATACTAACAGCAAAACCAAGATCCACAACCCAACTCAGCACCTTTCACATACATTTACCGCGTAAAACACTACGTACAAGTACAAATTAATGATAATTCTGCTTACTGCTCGCTGTGTGCGCTACCGTATTACCATCACGTCAGGTTAACACAGATATTTCCGATTTGGAATTCTGACTTGAATGGCTATTCCACTGCACTTTTCCGAGTTGGCGCTCTTTTTTTCCCCAGAGGACAATTCAACCCAGCATTACAGCAAAAGTTCTAAACTAGCTAACTAGCTAACTTTAGCATTCATCCATATATACACTTGGTACAATCTAATACCTCCAAAGGTAAGAAAGTAAAATATGTTCAATAAAGTAGTTAGCTTCCTACAACAACTACTCCATTTTGGAGTAGCTGTTGACCTTGGAAGTTGCAGCCGGTACTGGAAGCCCAAAAACATTGGATTTGGTCCAGATTCACAGACTCTGCAGAACAGAAACCATGTAACTTCTTAGTTTTAATACAAACTCCAAAAACACTCTTTCAAATCACTTTTTTATAGGTTTCGAAACATTCCGTAACACTGTTTCCGTACACCTGTCTCCCTTGTAGTCAATCAAAGTCGTTGAAGGGGCACTCGCTAGCAGCTTATGGCAGAGCATTAGCAGCAGTCTCTGTAGAATCTCGCCACCAGTCAAAAAACCTCCTTGATGCCTATGTGGACATTTTTATATCGAGAGAGGTGGGAAACCAAGGTGGTCCAGCACATCACTAACACCAGTTTGGCTCTGGCTTCATCGATTAGTCTCCTTTTCCACTGAAGCAATATTTCAAGACATTTTAAGAAGATGTGAACATCTTTTGGAGTTTTATATAGTCTGCAGTATGGCCAACCTCTCATCACACTTTAGTTATCTACAATGTGAATTCCTACAACCTAAACTAGGCCTTTGGTTTGGCTGAACAGCGATAACTTAAATAGGGGTGTAATTTCATGGTTGCTTGGTCACCTTGTAAAGTTAGATTTATGACGGTTGTTACCTGTGTCACTCCAGGGATCCACCCACAGGAACCACAAGCACATGCTCACGTGTGAGAAATGCCCACAACATGTTACTCATGATATCAGCTAGACACCGTGGAAGCTAGCAAAGGGTGCACAAAGCCAAACTGCAAGAGGAAACACCTTTGCACGTCTCGTGATGGCAGAAAACCGCGTTTTACTGTAGATGTGCAATCGGTGCGGCATGTCGAGCATTTGGATTTCATGAAGTCGTACCTTAGCGCGCTTGCCAAGGCGTAATGGCAATTCCCTGGCTTGTTATTGGCAGCACAACGGGGCTCAGTTCACACTCAGCTGTGGCATATTTGGAAAACGTCAAGCAAATGCAGCGGCAAGAAGAAGAAGAAGACGAGGGGGAGGGAAGCTTTTAAATCAGTTCCACTCGTCTGTAAATTACAACCCCGCATTTTTAATTTCCTCTCTCTTTCTCTCTGAACAATGTTATTCATTGGCAACCAAGCCAAACACGGGCTCCTGCAGGCGGTATGGCAGAGCGGCACAAACTGTCCTCTCATGTGTTCACTACCTGTCAGGAGCACAGGGGCATGACCGAGGCTAAAACACATTCCTTAATGTAGAACCCAAGAGGTGAGCGGGCGGGGGGAAGAAACATACAGAGGCAAAACCACTTAAAAGTAGATTTTATGTGCAAGAAATTGAGATATTTGTACAACCAGCCCGGTAGTAAAAACGTGATTATTATCTCTGCCGAGATGGTTCTCGGGTGGTTTGGCTGTGTGTAGACAAAAATATTTGCAGTCGATATCTGGAAAACTGGGTGATCCATCCGATAAAGGACCTATTAGAGTTTGGTGTTCATCACATCTACATCATTTTTCTTGCTTGTGTGCAGAAAGGTTGGACATTTTTGTCACAATCAGTGTGTAAAATTTCCTGTTGAGCCAGACAATAATCTGGACAGGGGCGGAGTAAAGCACGGGCATACCTGGGCTAAAAACCAGAGGCCCCAAGTCGCATGGGGCCCCACACTTTTATCCAGAAAAAATATTATGGAAGATAAAATATTCTTACTCACACAATAATATATGACACAAAATAATAAATGTTGTCACTTAATATATAGAATATAGAAGGAGCGACTGATGCCACCAACTCTTGATGAACCACGTTCCAATGGCATGATAGGAACTGACACAACAATACTTTTATGCTTGTTAAACATGTACATGTATGTATACTGTTTTGGGACCTTCTTTGAAAACAGATATATTTTACATATTTGGTTATTTGGTTTCTAAGGCCACGAGGGGGGCGATATAGAATGGCACTCTATCAGTGTGTGCATCCATCACACTTTCTTTACCCATCATAATTTGAACGAAATTTACCAGATTTTCATATTGAACTGCATATCTCAAATGAGTGGATCTCAAAAGAATTCAAATTTGAGAACGATTGGGTTTTATCCAATCTTTAGCATTTTTCTTACCTCCTTTGTTCTTCCTCAACATCTTTTTTCCTGTTTATAGTTGAGCAGATAATGGGGGGAAAAAATCATGCATTTAATGGTACAAGCACTAAATCTGGCATGGTGATTCTCATGATATTACTCAGCATATCTGGTCAACTGACCAAATGTAAATTCAGAAGGCAGCCATCTTGGAAAATGGCCACCAAAATAAAAAATATATATTTTTGTATAGGAATATTTGGTCGATTAACATGATATTGATGTCAAATTACATTCAGTTATATTTTATTTGCTAATTATGGGATTTATTATGTTTTATTTTGCTTATGTTCCAAATTAGAGAGATGGGGTTTTTTGCATTTATTATTAATGATTTCAACCCAGCATATTTTGAAAGTGTTCACCTCTTGAAACTACTCCATGGAGGTTCTATTAACAGGTGTTACGTGTTGAATATATTGTGTTGCTATTTTTTATATCTGCAGTCAACATAGATAAATGCCCCATTTATACCACTAAGAGTGTCAATATTGTTGTTGGAACATGAAACCTTAATCTGGCATGCCTGGAAACTACAATTTGACACCAAGATCACACAAATTAAATACGAAAGAACATTTTTGGGAGGAAAAAATAGATTTTAGGGTCAATTTGGCAGCCATGGTGAAATTAGGCGTAACCCCTTGGATTTCATAGATGCTGCAAACAGATCCTTGTGATGGGAGCATTTCAGTGCAAAATTTACCAGACGTCAACTTTGGTGGCCATCTTGGAAAATGGCAGCCATCTGGATTTCTAGTGGCCAAGTGGCCAGATTTATACTAACTGGGAATCAGCTTGTTCAAATTTAGTTTACTGTAAAGTAGATGTTATCTGCTCTACTATTATGTGAGGTGGATGGGTCAATGTTACCCTAATGTCAAGTAGATTTTGGGGTTACTTTGGGACAAACCGGGAATCAAACACATCGACCCTTCAGTTCGTGGATGACTCACTCAACCAATCTTTGAACAACAACAATGCAAATTCTGCCATACCTGTTGAATAATAAATTTGGGGACTTCACCCAGCAGTATTTCATGGCAATAATATCCCATTACACGCTAGGAAGAGAACGTGCATACACATCATGCTTAGTCTGTGCTCAGGAAACCGTCTGAGCTCCTCTAACCACTACAAAGAGACGTACTTGGATGTTTAAATAACAGTAGGAGTCCGTTACCATCGTAGTAAAGCCTCATTTGTTAGCATTACATATCTAAATGCATCTGAAAACCATGGCTCATTCTGATTAAGCAGAGTTGTGTAACGGTGTAACATTTCAAACAGTTTTATACACACACGTGTGTCGGTCCCACTGCAGTGTAACTCCTGTTTGGAATCAAGAGGTCGACCAGGCTGGAGTTCAGTTTCACCAACTCTACTGACTGCATATGTTATCAAATCTGAGGCAAACACACACACAAAAACCCCTTCCACTGTAGCCACACGTATCTTCTACCCCAAATACTGGAAACATGCTGATCAAACACATGGTTTGGAAACACACAAATCATGAAGTTTACCTGAAGGTTTGACTACTCAAGGTTTGACTTACCTGTGTAAAGGTGGACATTGCATGTACTTGTTCATCCAGATGCTTGCAACTCCATACTGAAAGTGGGAAAAAGTTGAAGGAACTTCCAGTCGGCATATCTCTAATCTCTGCAGAGAGTCAACCTGCTCAATTGACCTCAAGAAGGGTTAAAGAAAAGTTAGAACTTCCAGGTCATGACCCCTTCCTGATGATTTTTTTTTTGCTGCCAGTTACCAGGACTTGTGCTTTTCATGACCACTTTGAATGTTGGCAGCGCCATCCGGTGTGGTAGGATGTAACTGCATGCTCCCAAACTAGGTAATTGTACCTGTTTGTGTAAAGACAGTCAGGGTTATGGCAATCTGACATTTCCTCCAAATAAACCTAACCTTCACCCCAATGATGGCCCACATTTGGTCTAAAAATCAAATGACTTTGACCAGATGAATTCGTCAAGATCATTTTCAGGGTCAGCCTCTATTAATGTACCAAGCTTGGTAAAACTCAGCAAAAGGACCTGGGTTGAGTAGGCCAACATGATGTTGGCCCCGGTGATTGACTTTTGCTGGGCAATTAGGTGCCTTAAGTGTTGAAGATGCTACCGGCTGGAGAAACCAGGGGACGCCCACATTTCATGCACCTGGCTGCAGAAGGTAGATGGTTGTTTTAAAGCTGTGAGGATGGTCAGTTGTCTTCCTTTGTAGCTGCCAAGGTGATTCCGTGGTGTCATGGATGCCACAAAGTGCAGATGCTCCCAGATTTGACTTGGGCAATTATGGGGCCTACCTCCATGTATATGCCAGGTTTTGTGCCAGTTGGACTGAAAATTAAAATGTTAGACCTTCAGCCCCAATGATCTTGATCCCAGTACTTGACCAAATTGTAGGACCCACCTCTGTATGTGTGCCTAGTGTAAATCGGAGTGGGAAAAAAAAAAAGCTTAAAATTTGACCTTTGATTCCAATGCCTTTGACTCCAATGGCTGACTTTTGGCAAATTTGACATTCCTTCACAATTCCAGAACCCACCTCCATATGTGCGAGGTTTAGTAGACAATGGGATGAAAAATCTAAATTTTGATCTTGGACCCAATGGCATTGATGTTTGCTTACCCTTAAAGAGGTATTCTGGGGAAGAACCTCATCCTCATAGCAAGTTTGCTGGAAATCAGAGAAAGGACTTGAGAGAAGTACCTCAACAAACAGACAAACAGTTAAATTAGGGCTAATAATGAAGACAACTTGTTCTATACATGACTATTAGACATAGCAATCGCATTTTGGAAGCAGAGCTTAGATCAAATCAAATCAATCAATTTTATTTATATAGCACCAAATCACAACAAACAGTTGCCCCAAGGCACTTTATATTGTAAGGCAAGGCCATACAATAATTACGGAAAAACCCCAACGGTCAAAACGACCCCCTGTGAGCACTTGGCGACAGTGGGAAGGAAAACTCCCTTTTAACAGGAAGAAACCTCCAGCAGAACCAGGCTCAGGGAGGGGCAGTCTTCTGCTGGGACTGGTTGGGGCTGAGGGAGAGAACCAGGAAAAAAACATGCGTGTGAGGGGAGCAGAGATCAATCACTAATTTAATCATTAGATTAAGAGTGGTGCAGAGTGGTGCATACAGAGCAAAAGAGAAAGAAACACTCAGTGCATCATGGGAACCCCCCAGCAGTCTAAGTCTATAGCAGCATAACTAAGGGATGGTTCAGGGTCGCCTGATCCAGCCCTAACTATAAGCTTTAGCAAAAAGGAAAGTTTTAAGCCTAATCTTAAAAGTAGAGAGGGTGTCTGTCTCCCTGATCCGAATTGGGAGGTGGTTCCAAAGGAGAGGAGCCTGAAAGCTGAAGGCTCTGCCTCCCATTCTACTCTTACAAACCCTAGGAACTACAAGTAAGCCTGCAGTCTGAGAGCAAAGTGCTCTATTGGGGTGATATGGACTATGAGGTCCCTAAATAAGATGGGACCTGATTATTCAAAACCTTATAAGTAAGAAGAAGAATTTTAAATTCTATTCTAGAATTAACAGGAAGCCAATGAAGAGAGGCCAATATGGGTGAGATATGCTCTCTCCTTCTAGTCCCTGTCAGTACTCTAGTTGCAGCATTTGAATTAACTGAAGGCTTTTCAGGGAACTTTTAGGACAACCTGATAATAATGAATTACAATAGTCCCCAGCCTAGAGGAAATAAATGCATGAATTAGTTTTTCAGCATCACTCTGAGACAAGACCTTTCTAATTTTAGAGATATTGCGCAAATGCAAAAAGCAGTCCCTACATATTTGTTTAATATGCGCATTGAATGACATATCCCTGATCAAAAATGACTCCAAGATTTCTCACAGTATTACTAGAGGTCAGGGTAATGCCACCAGAGTAAGGATCTGGTTAGACACCATGTTTCTAAGATTTGTGGGGGCCAAGTACAATAACTTCAGTTTTATCTGAGTTTAAAAGCAGGAAATTAGAGGTCATCCATGTCTTTATGTCTGTAAGACAATCCTGCAGTTTAGCTAATTGGTGTGTGTCCTCTGGCTTCATGGATAGATAAAGCTGGGTATCATCTGCGTAACAATGAAATTTAAGCAATGCTGTCTAATAATACTGCCTAAGGGAAACATGTATAAAGTGAAATAAAATTGGTCCTAGCACAGAACCTTGTGGAACTCATAACTAACCTTAGTCTGTGAAGAAGATCCCCATTTACATAAACAAAATTGTAATCGATTAGATAAAATATGATTCAAACCACCGCAGTGCAAGTGCCTATGGCATGCTGTAATCTCTGTAATAAAATTTTATGGTCAACAGTATCAAAAGCAGCACTGAGGTCTAACAGAACAGCACAGACTGAGTCCACTGTCTGAGGCCATAAGAAGATCATTTGTAACCTCACTAATGCTGTTTCTGTACTATGATGAATTCTAAAACCTGACTGAAACTCTTTCAATAGACCATCCTCTGCAGATGATCAGTTAGCTGTTTTACAACTACCCTTTCAAGAAATTTTTGAGAGAAAAAGGAAGGTTGGAGATTGGCCTATAATTAGCTAGATAGCTTGGGTCAAGTGATGGCTTTTAAGAATGGTTTAAATTACTGCCACCTTAAAAGCCTGTGGTACATAGCCAACTAATAAAGATAGATTGATCATATTTAAGATCGAAGCATTAATTAATGGTAGGGCTTCCTTGAGCAGCCTGGTAGGAATGGGGTCTAATAGACAATGTTGATGGTTTGGAGGAAGTAAACTAATGAAAATAACTCAGACAGAACATTTGGAGAGAAAGAGTCTAACCAAATACCAGCATCACTGAAAGCAGCCAAAGATAACGATATGTCTTTGGGATGGTTATGAGTAATTTTTTCTCTAATAGTTAAAATTTTATTTGCAAAGAAAGTCATGAAGTCATTACTAGTTAAAGTTAAAGGAATACTCGGCTCAATAGAGCTCTGACTCTTTGTCAGCCTGGCTACAGTGCTGAAAAGAAACCTGGGGTTGTTCTTATTTTCTTCAATTAGTGATGAGTAGTAAGATGTCCTAGCTTTACGGAGGGCTTTTTATAGAGCAACAGACTCTTTTTCCAGGCTAAGTGAAGATCTTCTAAATTAGTGAGATGCCATTTCCTCTCCAACTACGGGTTATCTTGCTTTAAGCTGCAAGTTTGTGAGTTATAACCACGGAGTCAGGCACTTCTGATTTAAGGCCTCTCTTTTTCAGAGGAGCTACAGCATCCAAAGTTGTCTTCAATGAGGATGCTAAAACTATTGACGAGACACTCTATCTCACTCACAGAGTTTAGGTAGCTACTCTGCACTGTGTTGGTATATGGCATTGGAGAACATAAAGAAGGAATCATATCCCTTAAACCTAGTTACAGCGCTTTCTGAAAGACTTCTAGTGTAATGAAACTTATTCCCACTGCTGGTAGTCCATCAGAGTAAATGTAAATGTTATTAATAAATGATCAGACAGAAGGGAGTTTTCAGGGAATACTATTAAGTCTTCAATTTCCATACCATAAGTCAGAACAAGATCTAAGATATGAATTAAAGTGGTTGGGTGGACTCATTTACATTTGAGCAAAGCCAATTGAGTCTATAATAGATTTAAATGCAGTGTTGAGGCTGTCATTCTCAGCATCTGTGTGGATGTTAAAATCGCCCACTATATCTATCTTAATCTGAGCTAAGCACTAAGTCAGACAAAAGGTCAGAAAATTCACAGAGAACTCACAGTAACGACCAGGAGGACGATAGATAACAAACAAATAAAACTGGTTTTTGGGACTTCCAATTTGGATGGACAAGACTAAGAGTCAAGCTTTCAAATGAATTAAAGCTCTGTCTGGGTTTTTGATTAATTAATAAGCTGGAATGGAGATTGCTGCTAATCCTCCTCTGCCATCGGCCCGTGCTACAAGCGTTCTGGGCAGTTAGTGTGACTCGGGGTGTTGACTCATTTAAACTAACATAATTATCCTGCTGTAACCAGGTTTCTGTAAGGCAGAATAAATCAATATGTTGATCAATTATTATATCATTTACTAACAGGGACTTAGAAGAGAGAGACCTATGTTTAATAGACCACATTTAACTGTTTTAGTCTGTGGTGCAGTTGAAGGTGCTATATTATTTTTTCTTTTTGAATTTTTATGCTTAAATAGATTTTTGCTGGTTATTGGTGGTCTGGGAGCAGGCACCGTCTCTACGGGATGGGGTAATGAGGGGATGGCAGGGGGAGAGAAGCTGCAGAGAGGTGTGTAAGACTACAGCTCTGCTTTCTGGTCCCAACCCTGGATAGTCACGGTTTGGAGGATTTAAAGAAATTGGCCAGATTTCTAGAAATGAGAGCTGCTCCATCCAAAGTGGGATGGATGCCGTCTCTCCTAACAAGACCAGGTTTCCCAGAAGCTTTGCCAATTATCTATGAGCCAACCTAATTTTTGGACACCACTCAGACAGCCAGCAATTCAAGGAGAACATGCGGCTAACCATGTCACTCCCGGTCCGATTGGGGAGGGGCCAGAGAAAACTACAGAGTCCGACACTGTTTTTGCAAAGTTACACACCGATTCAATGTTAATTTTAGTGACCTCCGATTGGCGTAACCGGGTGTCATTGCTGCCGACGTGAATTACATTTACCAAATTTACGCTTAGCCTTAGCCAGCAGTTTCAAATTTTCCTTCAATGTCGCCTGCTCTGGCCCCCAGAAGACAATTGACTATGGTGCTGGTGTCGCTAACTTCACATTTCTCAAAACAGAGTCGCCAATAACCACAGTTTGATCCTCGGCGGGTGTGTCCCCGAGGGGGAAAAACGGTTAGAAATGTGAATGGGTTGGCAGTGTACATGGGGCTTCTGTTTAGAACTACACTTCCTCCTCACAGTCACCCAGTCGGCCTGCTTTCCCGGCTGCTCGGGATCTGCTGGAAGGGAACTAACGGCGGCTAAGCTACCTTGGTCCGCACTGACTACAGGGGCCTGGCTAGCTGTAGAATTTTCCACGGTGCGGAGCCGAGTCTCCAATTCGCCCAGCCTGGCCTCCAAAGCTACGAATAAGCTACACTTATTACAAGTACCATTACTGCTATAAGGAGGCCGAGGAATAACTAAACATTTCCACCCAAGAGCAGAAAAGTGCGGGAGAGACAGGAGAAGCTGACCATGCTAAACCGGCTAAGAGCTAGTAGCTGCGCTAAGCTAGCGGATTCCTAAAAACACACAAAGTGAATAATGTGTAAATAATTTAGAGGTGATTCAGCAGAGGGAGTGCTTTAGTTAAGGCACGTGAAGATTACACTGTGAAACAGATCGTTATCTAGTTAACTAGATCAATCTAACTGCGCAGATTAAACAGCTAACAGATACAGCAAAAGCAGATATGATTGCAAAATCCCACAATCAGCCCATTCAGATATTTGCCTTGGATCATTTAGGACCAAACATCAAGAATCTGTTGTGTTCGAATTGTGCAGGAACACGAGTGCTCTGCAGATCTGCTTATGTCGTTATGTTCGAATGCTGTTTGTCTGACAGATGTTGAACAGGTTTCAAACTTGAAAAGAGGAAATGAGATCTCATTTAGCATGCCGGACTAGCGTTAGCCAACGTTCTGCAGAGATAGCATGAGACACCTGGCTTTAGCAGCATGTCCGTGTAATCCACAGAGACAGCGAGGGCGGGGCTTGAGAACTCCTTGTTAGATTTGCCGCACAATCCAACAGTGTAATCGCGCCATTACCTTCAAGCCATTCTGCCACATTGTTGCGGGTGCAAGACACTGGATTTGATTTCAGCAGACGTTGCCGACACGCCGCTTCGTAGCAAACGGGGGAACTACAGCCGGCTGTCTTCAACGCTGGTGCCCAGCCAAGCAAAACATTTTAACTTTCTTAGCCAAAAACAAAACCGTTTCACTTTTCTTTCCCCCATTTCACGCGGTCCTAAAACATTTTGTTCCCCTAAAGCACAGAGAGGTCTCCCTCGACTAACGTTTTGCCCTCGTAATTTTGTGCTGCCCTTGCAAATCTCAGCCATAATTCCACCCCCGTCCTTCTTTCTGCTTCAGTGTTGATTATTTTGCTTTTTGTCTCTCTCTTTCCTGCTAAATGTGTTATTCATCCTGTACCCTGTGTCTCCAGGCACACTTCAGAACTGGATATAAAATAAACAGTCACGCGTTCACCCTCCCCGTCGCTAGGCCTCGACTCGACGTACCTGGAACAATAAACATCTGGGCTGGTTTATACTCATCTCTAGCCGTTCGAGGACAGAAACACAACCGGAACTAGACTGTGTGTGTGGATTTTCAAGGCAGACGCCTACTAGGGGCCATCGGGTTGGTGGACACTACTAGACCGTGATGGAGCAGAGGCTGCTGGCACGTAGCATGCACTCTGCCTGGCACAACTAAGGTTTACCTTGGAGTGACACCAACCATCTGTATGCTATAAGGACTAAATCGCCAGTTTGATGTCTAGCAAGCAAGACACCACTGTTCCACATATATGAGGTTGCACATTTGTTTTTCTACATTTATACAGAGACAGAAATATAAAAAGACGACAGGCAGCCAGTTATTTTGCGCTACTCAGTAGACATCACGTTCCTCTAAAGCTTACTCCATGTTCAGTTGTTACTAGGAGGTCATAGGCGGGTTTCACTGTATTTTTCAAACTCAGGTTGGGTCTAGAGGCTTGAGCTGGGGCTGTATATTGTTGCATCTACAGCTACCTTGGGTTGTGGATGGCAGCTGAAACTTCTATCTGCCATCCAGGTGAAACATGGCATTCCCTTGGCCTCTCCAACTACTGAGGTCCTCAACATGGAGGCAAATGCATGCTGGATCATGACTCTAGAAATGCGCCACATGGCCAAAATGTCAGCGTCGACATTTCCCTGCATTTGACACAAAGTCATTGCAGCAGTAAACACGTTTCCAGTGGTTTCTTACTGTGAGTTTGGAATTCCCAAACTCCAAGTCAAGTCTGGGAGTATTCAGTGGTGCCACGCTTCCCTGCATCCACACCACCACAGAACCACCATCCAGGATGGCAACCAACCACACAGACCACCAATACATCCCCATATCTCTAAAGTAACCAAGTATCTGCTGCAGCCAGGTGAGGTGTGGTTGTCCCCTTGGTCTTCTCCAGCTGCTGGGGTCCTCAACACTCTGGAACCTACGTGCTAGTTCATACATAAAGAAATGCACCACAAAGGTGACATTCTTTCAAAATCAAAGTCATACTCCTCATCTTAATCTCCCTAACCACCCACTTGTTTGACACAATGTCACTCCAGCTATACCCAAGGATCCTCCAAAGAGAGATACTCGGGCCAACAGCATCCAGTTATCACCTTTGGTCATTCGTTCGCACCTCCAATTGTGAAAATTATTCATGGCATTTCCAATCAATAGGTCCAAAAACCAACCAAAAAAAAAAAAAAAAAAACAAGAAAAAAAACCAAACAAACAATAAAACCCACCTTGGAGTTGGAATTCCATATCAGGAGCTCGGTAGATTCCCGTAATATGACATCTCATTCAACAAGGCTGCGTACACTTTGAACAATAAGATCGTTTAAACTAAAAACAGCTTTCAACTGCCCACAGTTGCTCAACAAACGCTTGTGTGCTTTGACACTTTGCCATGCAGATCCATTTCCTCGCCAGAAAACCTCTCACTAGAGTCCAACCATTGAAAATTACTCGTTTGTGTTCCGCCCAAAACAGGCCTATGATTAACTGAGATACTAATACAACCCCTTTGCATACACCGTTGTGTAAATAAAGCAGAGTCAGACACGCCCCCAGGTGCACTTGCTATATGCTTCAGACTACCCGCTTTAAGTCTTTGTATCCTGACTGTGTCTTGAAGCAGCTATGAGCTGACGAGGAAATGGTAAATGCAAATTATATGAATCAATCTGTCACATGATTCCCTAAATCCGGTTCAGAATATTAGTTCACCAACCATAATAGATCAATCACAAATTCTTTAATCTTCCCAATTTCTCAAGACACGACACACCGGACAGATGCTTTCAATCCACCTGACAGGAAAATTAAAAGCTGTCATTATCCTGCCGTCAACCAGGAATAAACTCCAACAGTTCAGACAATAACAGCATGAATGTCATTCAGCCATTCCCAAGTCCATGTCAGACTTCTGATTAGTTTTCCAGAAGGATGTGGAACTCTGAAGTGTGGCAGCTGCTTAAAATAAAGTGACAATTTTTAACGAGGTTTCAAACCTCAGTGAGTCACTGCATCCTGCCAAGCCCCTGGTGATGGCAAACACCCAAACTCTGGTTTTATCAAACGGGACAGAGAGCTGTGATCTTGTTCTTTCAGCTTCCTGCCATCACGGCGTCTGGAAGCAGTGAGTCGCTTTTCCCAGTCAGTGGCAGATTTTAATATGTTCTGCACAGACTTCAAGCTGCACGTTGTTAAAGTTACAGTAAGTAGGACATAGTGCCATCTAGTGGTGAGGCTGCAGATTGCATTATGGTTTCACTTTTATTTCCCCATTACAGTTTGGTTTCTTAGTTTATGGGGATTCATGCTGATTTGCATAACCACAGCTGATGGTTGAACTTTAGAGGAACACTGTTGGATGAGGACACACGAGACAAGATCCACAGAGTGTCAATATTCGCTGAATATTTCATCGTTTTCTGCATATAAAAGTGGAAAATGTGAAGAAAGGCACCATCACCGACTGAGCTACGCAAGAAAACTCACCAAGAGCCACCATATTTGTTTTTATTGTTGGAGATTCCCCTAATCTATGCTTACCCCCCTGGGTCTAGACTCAAATACAGTATTGTCTGCATAAAACGAGTGTGGACTCAAACGTAAATATGTGTCCCTTTTTTCATTATAACACCACATGCTAATTTAAATCAAAGTACAACTTTCCATAATGCAGTGACAGATGCCAATGTGTGACTGTAAATGAAACCTCCACTTTTCTGACCGTACACGGCTAGCGTTTGCTTTTGAATTTTGTTGCCTTGTTTTCCACATAACGTATGTGTATGTAGCTGTCACTGGTCACTTTTTTCTGGAGTTGAATTTGTCTCAAGTGTGCTGAAAAGAATGTAACTTTTGCAGTGGATTTTGGTAAAACATTATGAGCTGTGTGACAAGAAGTTAGCTTTGGAAAGCCAATAAATCTTCGGAAAACTAGCAGGTTAGCACCTTCATTTCAGTTACTTGAATGCTGATGCTCAAAGTGTAGCTGGAGAAGTAAAAAGAAAATAGTTTAGTAAGTTTGATACATTTTGAATATTAGTTCTTTTTTTTTTGTAGCAGTAACAAGCCAATTTGTCGCTTCTTTGTTTCAGCCTCTAGTGGTTCATGCACATATTCCACACAACTGGACGATGAAATGTAGACAAAAATAGCCTCTTGCGGCTGCTGTGGTGACCTCTGTAACGAACACTAGATGGCATATCACATTTATTATGGACACAGCCCACATGAAAACGAGGCGTGGGTTGCATATTTTTAAAGTGCAGCACTGTTGCAAATAACATTTATCCAAACACAATTCGCAAGTTTTCCATTACTACTGCTGCCACTGTTAAGTCGCATTTGTTTTACTCATGTGGGAGACCTCCTATTTATACTCAAGTGCGATTTGTATACCCAAAAATCGAGTTTAACAGGTGCAACTTATACTCTGGAAAATACAGTACTTGTTGCGCATACATTAGCTCGTTTCACATCAACTCCATTTATTTATGCATGCATAAAATTCTGACTTAAAATTTTATTTATCAATTAATATTTTCACTTGCTAATCTCAAAGGAATGCAAGCCGGTCTAGCTTGCCATCTTCATGCAACACTCGACCACCTCATCTGTAAAATCTCAGTGCCGCCCCTGGAAACACTGAGCGAGGCGTTGAGTTACACAGATACAAGTAAAGACACTGAGGGAGAGTAAAACTCAGACGTAACAGGAAATACAATTACTGTCTGCCCAGGCAAAGTTTTCCTCAAAGGTCTAGCCAATTTCACAGTAATTTTCGTAAACCAACAGGTCATAAGTAATCATAATGACCACCTTGATGTTTTCACACAGAACCTTTGTGGTTTGATTCCTCAGCCATTTGATCCTTCCAATCATCGACAAGCTATTTAAACTGTACACAGGAGCTGCACACTTGAATAAGTCCTCACAGGAGACCAACTGTCTCCATGTTTGCGGAATACGGTCGGCTCAATTGGCAACCGAGATAGTGAGCAGATATACACACATGACCCCCAGCTGCAATCAGAAGATAAGCACCTCTAGAAGTCAGTCAAGTCTGTGAAATGGTCGACGCAATACTGCTACAAAATCTGCACAAAAAGTGCACAACTGCACATGCATACTGACATGCAGATGGTCCATGTTAATGTGGGAAAAAAAAAAAATGGGGGGTGGCCCAGTAAGATTTCTTTTCATGGGGCCCAAAATCCTTGGCAGCGCCCCTGATGCCTATACTTCTAAATAAGAAGCATTATTTATTAATTCAGGGTAATTTCATGGAATGTGGTGCCACTTGCACACTCTCTGTGTATACCCGCTGTTATGATTGAGCAATATTTATTATAGATTAGATTAGATAGAACTTTATTCATCCCTTTAGGAAGACTCCCTCAGGGAAACTGATGTTCCAGCAGCACTGTATAGCAGCACACAGGGTAAGAAGCACACCAAGAATCAAAAGTAGAAGTAAAAAATTTGCAAAATGTAAATACAAATATAAATACCATACTGCTCGCTAATGGTTGACTGGCAACTACCGTTCCTCTCATTCCTGTCCCCTGTCTTCCTGTTACTCCTCCTCCCCTCGAGTGAGGAGTTGTACAGTCTGATTGCCTGAGGGACAAAGGGGTTTTTCAATCTGTTGGTCCTGCGCTTGGGAAGAAGCAGTCTGTGGTTGAAGAGGCTCCTCCAGTGGATGATGATGGTGTGCAGAGGGTGACTGGCATCATCAACATATGAAGCCAAAACAGGTTGGCATTTACATGCATCAACGGAAAATTAAGATGCTCGGATTTCTCAAAGCCAACAAACACATAAATATGTCGTCAACGTTTCTCCAATCTTCTATTGTCCACTTATGGTCAACCTATGGCGTACCCAACAAAGTGGCTGATGAGTGTACACACATTGCTGCTGTCTCACAAATCTGCAACCATCTTCCCTGACTGAAGCGTCACAGTGGCACTAAAGATGATCTAATTAACATCTCTGCTAAACGTTTTTGACCTCATGAAATCTCTTTCCACATCAAATCAAATCAACCTTACACGCCACAAAAATCAGGCAATGTGTGTGGAAGAAATTGAGGTGTGCAATCCTGACATCTAGTGGCGATATTCTGAGTTTCCATGCTTTGGCTAATTGAATTTAACAAAGAGAAAAGGCAATTCTGTTTATTTGCTGAATATATAAAAATGTAACTGTCTGTGCTTTGAAAGACCATTAAAACTTCCTTCTCTTGTATAGTGGTGATAACTCGCATGCGTAGATTTCTACTGCATCAATTTTCTAATTGTGCAATTTGCTATATATTTCTGAGTGACTGAGAAAAAAGTAAAAGCAAGATGTTCCATGCAATCTAATAATTTGAGACGCATTTCCAAAGCACATAATTTTTATTACAGAAATAAAAAGTGCATTAAAGTCTGTTTTTCTCATTTATGAGTTTGGTGGTAAAGCCCGGAGAGCATAAAACGATATAAACACAAACATGCATGCCCTCTCTTACAAATGTTATTTCCATAATGGAGAGCTGCAGACGTTGTCTGAATTCAAAAACCTTTTTTACTAGGCAGACAGAAGAGAGCAGAAAACTAATGCTACCAGCTAACAATTTTACTGTTTTAAGTTACAATCATTGCACCAAATTTGTCTTTTGACTTTGTCTCATGAAGTTAAAGAAATGAACAAACAGGATCTGTTGCCCCAAAAGCCCTGCCTTTCAACAGGCACAAACTGGCGCAACTGTGCACCCATGGGTGTGTCTGAGAGGTGCATTGATCCGATGATGCCCAATAATACTTCATCTGATATCAGGGAGTAGAATGTTTACTTCAGTTTGAGATCATGTTTTGTTAGATGTTGGCTAGCTTAGCAAAGTACATTCAGACAAATTAGTTGTTGAACAAAAGTATTGATTTCTTTCGTATCAATAGATACTGAAGGTTTCAGTACTGTTTATTGCATCAGAAATGAAAAAGTGGTATCCTGCCCATCCTTGTGTGTTGGTGTTAAAACAAGGCACGCTAAAATGCACTGTTGGTTCTTTGCTATTGTGAAGCAGCAGAAAGTAATTGTGCCATAAACCAAACAAACAAACAAACAAACAAAAAACTAGAGTGCAAAATTTTCTATTATTCTACCTCCCTAGGATTGCATATGAGGAGCACCAAGGCCCAGAGACCAGGTTGCGCACTGTCCAGCCCAAGTGCATGATGGGATATGGAGGAAATAGAGTAGATGGAGGAGGAGGTGTTGTAGGAATGAGGAGATCAACTACTGGAAAATGTGGTAGCTACTCCCGTAAGTGATCGTAAGTGGACGCTTTGCGCACAGGTTTTTCCTCACCAGAAACCCTCCCTCTTGACTTAACAATCTAGTGATAACGATTAACGATTAGTGATATACCAGTGAAATAGTGAATAGTGATGATCTACAAACTCTTAAAAAATTAATGACAAATGACACCCATGAATCATCAACTAAATACAACCTCTTTGCACACCGTGTCTCAATTGACACTCAGATCAGGCGTAGTCGAAATGACAAAGTGGAGTTGGACACGCCCCAAACGCACCTGCGCTACAAACTGCCAACGTAGGGCCCATAACAGTAGTGAAACCCAAATGAGAGAGACAACAAAATGTGGCTACAATCACAACTCTGACAGATTTATTAATCAAACATGAGCGGGGGGATCAACCCTTTTTTTTTTTTTTAAACAAACATGAATACTTACATTCTTAAAGTCAAACTACATTTTTACAGAAGAGTCACTTTCTTCTTGAGCTCACATGGCCGCCCGGATGTTTTCTAGGTTCTTCTCAATGTTGTCGATAACCTCCACTGCAGCTTTTGGGATCCTAGTTCCTGGGCCAAAGATGGCGCACACACCGCTTTGATACAGGAACTCGTAGTCCTGCACAGCGGGATGGAACATTGGGGGGGGGGGGGGGGAGAACAGTTACAATACATTCAACTTGAGCAACAGATGAAGAGGATGAAGCCTCAAAGAGTTTTGATGATGACACAGCTCAGACGCTACCTGTGGTGGGATGACGCCTCCGCAGATAACCAGGATGTCCGGCCTGTTGAGGTTGCGTAGTTCCACGACGAGCTCTGGAACCAGAGTCTTGTGACCAGCGGCGAGCGTGCTGACCCCAACGCAGTGTGCGTCTGCATCCACCGCCTGCTGGGCAACCTCCCGAGGAGTCTGGTAGCCCAACAGCCACGTGTGGAGAACAGAAGATGAATTAACTGAGATATACACCAAAACAAGGATCATATTCACAAAAGAGGGGCAATCATGTTTGGAGTTTTTAGATCTTTTCTCAGGTCATAAAGTGGGTTTCTCCAAAACTGAAGCAGATCTGGATCAGCAGCTATCTCCTTGAGCCAAAGTCCATCTCCAAATGAGATTTTACCAAAATGTGCCCGAGATATCTTGTACAAAACCAAATGGGGTGAAACCACAAGCTCCACCCTCCTCTGCAGCTCTACATCCAGAATGTCACCCAAATTTGATATACACTATCTGATTGACAGTGGGATGTTTTTTCTGTATTATCAGCTCTTTAATTTTGGGGTTTTGTACTTTATTGTCATCATCTACTTTCTTATTATTGTTGTTTGTTCTTTTATTACTGGAGTTTTTCTTGTTTGGTGCTTTGATTCCTGGAAAAGCACCATGTAAGTAGTTATTATAATTATTATTGATAATAACAAATGTCTGATTTTTCAGAATATAAGTCGCTGCACCTCCCAAACCACAAAAAAATGCAAATTATACTCCAGAAAATTGTTTTGCTGACAGTTTGAGGTGAACTAAAATGTCTGTTGGGTTACTATATGCAGAACAGTCCACATGCAGACTTTACTGAGGCCAAATTTCAACATTTGCTGGTTTATCACAAGCAAAAAACATTTGAAAAACACTGGCGTAAAATGACCTGAAAGAGCGGCCCAATGTCCACATCAAATCCCAGGTCAGCAAATCCTGTGGCAATGACTTTGGCACCTCTGTCATGACCGTCCTGCCCCATCTTTGCAACAAGCAGACGAGGGTTCCGACCCTCGTGCTTCTTAAACTCAGCAACTCTGCAATTCAGGAATTTAAAAAACACAAATTAAAAGAAAAGCATTTTGGGGGGTAATTCTAAAGTCTGAGATGCCGTTTCGTACCTATTGAGAGTGTCGGTGATCTCTTTGTGCTCCCCAAACTCACTGCGGTAAGCACCACTAACCATCCTGGTGCTGGCTTTGTGTTCACCAAACACTTTCTTCATGGCATCGGTGATTTCGCCAACAGAACATCTAAAAATAGAGAAGCACAACAGAAAATAAGTGAGCCACACTCAATATATCGAACACTAATATCCACCAGATTTAGAGCCATCTAGTGGTGAATTTGTAGACTGCATTATTTTGTTTCCCATCACATTTTTGCTTCTTTAGCAACGGGGTTCATGCTGTGTTGCCTTCTCTTGTGATTACGTATAAGTCTCCATTAAATAAAAATAAAGGTTCTCTACCAGTAGACATGGTATAGGGGAGAAATCACTGATTATTCTGATTTTTTTTTTCTCCTTCCACTCTGCTGGCCATGCTGTAAAATGCAAAATACAAATTATTTTCCTTTTGAGTTACTGTATCAACATGGTGGTCTCCATGAGGAGGCCCCGCCCCCACATAGATATGAAAGGCTCATTCTAAGCTTTTTAAAACACATCGATTCTTTGTCTTAGGCAATTATACATTATTGAACAGATGACTATGAATGTTATATTCTATTTCTGCTCCAGTCATAAACGCCCATAAATCCTACATACTGTAGCTTTAGCTGCTGTCTGATTGATAATCTGCGATTTATTATTGTGTCGTCACATTTACCATAATCACACTGTTCACACATCACTGCAGGAATATTATGATCAAATAAGATGATCAGATTATTTCTCTTTTTTAATTAGGCTGAACTGGTGTCACAACCACCCCCTGGATATCTGAAGATAATCACAATGACAAATGTAAGTAGTTGAGGCTCAATTAATCCAGACACACACAGACTAAACAGTGAGATTTTCCCGAGGAGGGAGTTTTTACCTGGCTCGAGACGCCTCCACAGCCAGGGCTAAAAGGTTGCCCTCTCTGGTTCGGGCACATTCCTCAATGGCAGTCAGGCACTTTCTGGCTACCTCAGGGTCACGGCTTTCCCTCACCTGCACAAGATCATGTGTGAGACAGACAGTCAGATCTGTGTGACGAAACAGGCTGTGGATTGGGATAATAACGGGCAACAAACCAGCTGTATCAATAAAAGATATTCAACCCATTCATTCCTGTCACTTCATTCAATCTCAAATTAGCTTGATTATCTGTGCAGGGAGGGAGAGACAACAAACATTATCTTGTAACATCAGTGGTGACTCTCCAAATTGATCCTCAGAGGAAAACTGACCTTTTTCAATTTTTCTATCTGTTTTTGCCGTACAATCGTGTTATCTATGGCCAGCACTTCTACTGTCTCCTCCTTGTCCAGACGGTACTTGTTCACCCCGACAATAACCTCTGAACCTGTAAAAATGGGACGGGAAAATATACAGGCACATGAACCAGCAGGAAAATAATTTAGCACCCTCTTCAGACGCACAGTGCAACCCAAACACACATTTAGTTGCACTTACTACAGAAATATGTTTTACGAAGGATGGTGAAGCAGTTTAAGATGCAAATTACCATCCCAATGATCAAATTTGTGTATCTCATCCTATTTGTGTCACCGTAATATTCCCGTTCTATAGTATATACTGATTCTGCCATACAGGATCTTCAAGTAATGGCGGTAATCACTTCATCTTCACTTACATGCAAACGCACGCACCGAACAACCCTAAAATGTAATTGGGTCATCTAGTCTGAGGGAGGAACCTATGGTGTAAATATCAAGTCCTGCATACTATGAACATAGTGGTGAGATGGAACAAACTGGATGCAACATTAAAAAATGTTTCAATGACAAGTAACCAATAAAAAAAATGCCACATATTTATATATGTATGGATGTTTGACACTGAAATAACTGCAGGAGGTTTGTTTGTTTACAACTACAGGAATCATTATTTCAACCTCTGCTGTTGCAAAAATCTCCTTAGAAGTCACATGGATCATCTCAGCATGCCCAAGTGATTTTTTTTCCTCATAGTTACTCTATTGGCGCCCCCTTGTGGGTGATTCTCATATAGCTTGACTATGTGAGGGGGAGACCACTGGTTTCGAGGACGTGCTTCAGCTCATCGATGAAAGGCTGCATTTCAACTACACCTGAATCGATGCGGGCTTGTCGCCGTGCAGCACATTCCTCAATACGAAGTTTGGGGATTCCCTCCGACACAGCTTTCGCCATGCCGCCCATCTCTTCGATGTCTTGAATGAACTATATCAAGAAAATAAAAGTTCTAAAAGACAATAATTGCTACAAAACATGAAGAATGCCAAACTACAAAGTCACATTTCATCCCATTTCAGGGTGCTGTTGATCAGGAAAGCTGACTTCAGTAATCCAGTGTTTAAAATGTCCACATCTAGAGAAGTCTATAATTTGTCCAACTCGTTGTACAAAAGCATACCTTTAAAGCATATCCAAAAATTTAAACTAGCGTAATTTTTTCCCCAAAACCAACCTTCAGGGCTGTATTGTAGACGCTGTCCGTAAGAGCTTCCATCATATGCGAGCCACCCCAGGGGTCAGCCACCTTGGGGATTCCCGACTCCTCCTGGATGATGATCTGGGTGTTCCTGGCGATGCGAGCACTCTTCACCGTGGGCAGGCCCAGCGCCTCATCGAACGAATTGGTGTGGAGAGATTGCGTTCCCCCGAACACAGCCGCCATGGCTTCGATCACTGTACGGATCACGTTGTTGTACGGATCCTACGGATGAGAAGGGGGAGGAAAAATCGTGGCTGTCATGGTGACCAGTCAACATCTGTATGCTGCTGACTACCTACTTCTAATAACAGCCTGCCTGTTCAGTGAGAGACCAGCCTGATGTCTGGCAGTGAGTGCGGAGGAGGAGACACTTTTTGTTCTGGGGCTTGAACTTCTCTTGGATGAGCGTGGCCCACAGCCTCCGGGCTGCCCTCATCTTGGCGATTTCCATGTAGAAATTCATTCCAATACCCCAGAAGAATGACAACCTGTTGGAAAAACAGAAAGTTGGAGAGAATATTCAAGAAAAAAAAAACATGAATTCCACATTATAAAACCAATACAGAGCGTTCTGAACTTTCCTTTTGTTAGACAGCAATCAAATCAGATTAAACAAACACATTATTGATTAAATACTGTGTAGTATTTGCACGTTTTTTCATGAACTAGCTCACAGTTTAGAAACTGCAAGGATTTGTCATTGTGATTGGAACCAATTCCAATTCTGTTCCGTTTTAATTTCGGTGCAGTATAACATGCTCAAATCCAGTAACTCTAAATGAACTCATTAAACCTTTTAAAGCTGTACTGTATGTGAGCAGCATGAATGTATGGAACAGACATCACACATTCAGTGTGTTTGCAAGAACTTTTGAGATGTTCAAACTGTGGCCTTTTGTGTTCATTGGGTTTTATATTTTTACTCAGACTTATTAATTTGAAATTTGGTGATGAGACTCGAGCTCCTCGTAATTGAAAGCGAGAAATTACATTCCAATTCTGTCCAAAATCTTTAATTCCAAGTTCTAATATGGGAATTTTGCCTGCGATCTCTGACTGACCCCAACCTCTGTTTAGAAGAGTTTTAGACATTTTCCTCATTACTGTGATCCTTTTTATATTTTTTAAATTACATACTGTTATTGCTACGAGAGTGGCTATACGCCCAACCGTTGGATCAATAAAGTAAATTCACAAGCATATACGCCCAACCACAACCGACCAATGAGCGTGCTTGTAAGCTCACTTCCAGTTTCAATGCGGGAGGAAAAAAAGGCGGATATTTTCTCGCCGGCTGCGGGAGGGTTCACAGCCCGCGGAGGAGCTGTGATTTAAAGTGGTTCTGTTTGGCTCATCACACCCAGGGAACAGCGTCAAACTAACACCATCTTACAACCAACAAGCAGCATTTTGTTCAAAAACTGTTTCGTCGTAGTTAACAGGTTTCCGTTCAAAATGCTTCTCTGTTTTCATCCGTTGCGGTGTTTTTGCAGTAATTAAAGACGGCGCCGTTAAATGTCAAACATACGCCGCAATACAGCCTTAAAAAGCGGTGTAAAAAAACATAGTTTAGATGTTTAGTTTACAAAACATGTCAAATACACGATCATGGTTGGGCGAATAAGATATATTTATCTGCCCAACGGTTGTGCATGTAACGTTCAATGTATGACTTATCTGTCCAAACGGTTGGGCGAATAAGGTAGGACATTATATTTATTTGCCCGACAGTTGGGTGTATAGCCTTTGCCTATTGCTAATGTGTTGTGCCCATCTGCAGAAGAAACACTGTGAACAAAGTTCAATGTGAGGCAGTAAGAAAACAATATTGGCAGCCACTCAATCAGCATGTAACTGGTGCAGCTGTTCAAGCGTGGAAGTCAAAAAGTAAAAAAACAAAACAAAAAAAATTCCACCCTTATCACTATTTACGTCAAACACGGGGCATTTTCAATTCTCTCGGACAGTTCCGACAGCCTGTCTGTGGTCATATGCTGCAGTGTTAAAGCCTTAATTTGTGTACCTTGGGGCAAACTCATCAATGGTCAGGCCTGCTTTCAGACCCGTGCGGCAGTACTCCAAGCCATTGGCAATGGTGTAGGCCACTTCTAGGATAGCATCTGCTCCAGCCTCCTGAAGATGGTAGCCACTGATGGATATAGAGTTGAATTTTGGCATGTTCTGTGAAAATTGTCATTAAAAAACATCAATGAAACAATAAGAAAATACTACATTCAGACATGCTTTACAGGAACTACTGCTATATGGTGATGGCAATGATAATTCAGTGTTAAATACCATCGAAGTATATGCAAAGATGTCTGCAATGGCGTGCATGGAAGGCTCCGGGGGGAAAATATAGGTATTGCGGACCATGAACTCCTTCAAAATATCATTTTGAATGGTCCCAGTTAGCTTGGCTTTGGACACGCCCTGTTCCTCTCCAGTCACGATAAACATGGCAAGCACAGGGATGACTGCCCCATTCATTGTCATGGACACAGACATCTTGTCCAGTGGGATTCCATCAAAGAGCATCTTCATGTCTTCAACTGTGTCGATTGCGACTCCAGCCATGCCAACATCTCCATGGACTCTGGGGTTGTCGGAGTCATAACCGCGATGTGTCGGGAGGTCAAAAGCCACAGAGAGACCCTGCTGTCCAGCTGAAATGAGCGACAGAATTAGACTGTGACGGACAGAACTTAAAATTACCCATTTAGACAATTTTACCGTAAAGAGAAAAAGTGTAATTTCGGCAGCAATACATTGAGCTTTTATAAGAGGTGAGTGACACAAAAATGTGCAACAGAGCAACTTTCCATGCCTAATAATTACCCAACATTCACTCCAGTTTCTCTTTGTTTGCAGTAGTTAAGTTACTAAATAAAGGAAACATGTAAGATGTGCAGACAGCAATTTAAATTCAGCAGTTTTTAACCAATTACACTTTTTAACTTTAGCAATGACATTCTCGGACCGAGCAGGAGGGTATGGGGACCCTGGGCCGTGTATAACTCTGTGACCACTTTAATGAGTAACCTGTAAATTACCTTTAATGTTGTCTTTGTAGAACTTGTTACTCTCCTCAACAGTGCTGAAGCCTGCGTACTGCCTGATCGTCCATGGTCTGTAGGTGTACATGGTAGGATAGGGACCCCTAGTGTAGGGAAACACTCCCGGCAATTCATCTGCATTCCCGGCCATGTCCGCTTGGCTGTACACAGGCTTGATATCGATTCCTTCGGGTGTATGCCAAATCAGATCTTCCGGGTTCTTCCCTTTGAGTTGTTTCTTAGCCAGACTGACCCACTCAGGATTCAGCTCAACTTCGTCCATGTGTTTTGAGGTGGTGTGAAACAGAGACGTGTATCCTAAGGAGGCAGAAGATCGAATCAGGCACCGGGCAGCCAAAGCTGCACAAACCATCTGTGCTGTCAGCATGTTAATGGTCTTCTCAAACCTGCATGGACCACCTGTGATGGATGAGGAGGAGCAGGTATTAAAAAAAACAGGAAGGGAAACTCATGTGCCAAACATCCCCAGTGAAAATTTGTATTACAGTACATCGGCTTGAACTTTGGTCTACAAATTAAGACGTATTCACTGACTCATGTATTTTGTGTTCTTGTACTGCATTTGGAAAACAAAGCAACAAGTTGTGTAGCTGTTCTAACCACGCTGCTACATTTGGATTTTGGTAAACACAATATTGGCAGATTTTAAAAATTTAAAAGCTATGAGGTTTATAATATACAGACCAAATATTGCTATTTTTGTTCGGCTGATTGATGGCTGTAGGTGAAAAACAGCCAGTTGATACTGAAAAAACCTCCCCAACAAACAAACAAAAAAGCCGTTGCTATGGATAAGGCGCCATCTGCAAATCGCACATTGCTATTAGTACATCAACCACTGTTATTTAAGCTACCTCACAGTTCATTCACAACCCTAACCCTAAATTTTGATCTTGAAATTCATTAACTGCTTTGTGTACAGCTTCAACACTATGATGTCCCTCTCATCACATGATAATCACGGCAGTTTCTTATTGAAACCAAACAATCACGGCGGTTTGTTTATGGATGCTGGACAAGAAAAGGAATATGGCACCATATCACCTGCTGCATCCAAAAAACAACAACAAAAATACAGCAGCCAGGGGACAAGAAATGCCAATAATCAATAATTTGGTTAGTCCTTAGACATTCTTTATAAACTACATCATTCTCCAATTGTAACTTTTCCAAGATCGTTTTGTTAGTCCAGATCAAAGTTGGTGAAAATCTGATAAATTGTGTTCAAGCACCCACCATGGTGTGACTGATGCAAGGATGCAGGTACGCACAGATGAAGCACATTTCTACTGGCGCGGGTGGACATACGGGAACTTGACTACATCTGGGTCTTTCGTAACACAACGAACAGCATACAGCCCGAGCATGTTTACATCACACAGTATGACTTCTCGCCTTCAGATTCACCACTTCGACGGGAGTGACGTATACCCGCCCTAAGCCATACTGCCCTGCAGACCTTCTCATAGGCCTTATGGCCGGTGGGGAAAAACAAGCACCAATCATATGAAAATTGTTGTAAACAAAGCTGCAGCTATTAAACTAATCACCACCTAATCAATTAATCATTTGAGTCTTTTTTTTTTTTTTTTAATGTTCAAATTCTCTGATATCTTCTTAAATGTGAATATTTTCAGGTTCTGGTCTGACAAACACAACCTACCTTCCATCGCAGTGTGGCACACTTTATGAAGGTGACAAGGGAAAGCTGTTTGGATGCTCATCTGTGGAAAAGATAAAACCACAGAAGAGCACCGGGGAGGTCTGTCTCTGCAGTACTACTCCAGGTCCAAACCTGAGATGACTCATGTGAGCGAGCACCTTGAACATCTTTACATCTTCCACTGCTGTTGTTCCATATGTGCTTTCTTCATAAACCTGGTCTTTGGGTCATTTGTCCAGAGCTGTAAAAGTTTTCCGTGTGTGTGTGTGTGTGTGTGTCTCGGAGTTTGTTCGTGATCTGGCCAAATGTTAATTTTTTTTCTACTCCACAGAAAATTCTTGTCACCTGCCACACTTTTATGTTAATAGCTTCAGAGCTTATTCTCAAATAGCTGTTTTGACCACCTGCAATAATGTTTTTGCTCTCACTGTCATTTTATTTACTTTTTCAGCCTACTAGTTGGTAGTGACACAATTATGCGTTTAATTATAACCACATAGAACAAATTAAATCATAAAGTTTGCACTTTGACGTCATTACTACATATTATTTGATTTCACCAAGCTGCTGTGGTAGACAACTTTAAAAGCAGTTTGATGTCCAGACATTTACGGACTCATCTGTTATTTGGTTAAATTAGCAGCTAAAGCTGTTCAGCACACGAAACAGCCGCTTGGGTGCGCATTCAATAGCTCCAGCGTCCGCTAAACGACACCGACTGCACGCTAGTGTCTTTAAAAAACAAACAAACAGAAAATTGACAATAACAAAACATTCTGACCTCAAATGTCTTCTGTCGTTTTCTGTGGCAACCAAGAGGCGGGGCGTTTTTCTAACCAATGAGATTTGGCGAAGACAACAGTCAACCAATCGCATCTTAGTGAACCCGAAGGTTGGACCCGGAAGTAATGAAGTCGAGAAGGTGGAGGGGGCGTATTTTTTCCTTCTTTTCTTTTAAAAGTCATATTGGGAAATTACGACAACGTTTTTGGGCCACATTGAATTTCTTTTTTTAGACTTCGAGAATAAAGTCGTAATATTACGAGAATAAAGTCGTAATTTTACTAGAATAAAGTCATAATATTACTACTTTTTTTTCTCGTAAAATTACTTTATTCTCGTAATACTACGATTTTTTTTCTGGTAATATTACTTTTTTCTCGAAGTCCAAAAAAAAAAAAAAAAAAAAAAAAAAAAAAAAAAAAAAAATCAATGTGGCCCTAAAACTCCGTCGTAGGAAATAAATATTTTTAAACAATCTAAAATATTTTATGGAGCCATTTAAAAAGTCAAAAATAAAAATAAATGTGATATACACAGACCTGCGATAACCATGGAGGAATTTTTTTTTATGTTAAGCCATATAATTATTTTTCAAAACCTGTTATATATATATATATATATATTAAACTACCCAATTTGGGACCTGCAGGCCAAACGAGGCCCACCCCCTTTGTTCTGGAGCGCCATGGCAAATAAATTAGCAGATGAAATCATGTTTGTATGATTTGGAAATTTACTTCCAACTTTAGAAAACATATTTAACTGTATTGCAATTATATCTGTGGAATTCACAGGACCACTCATTTTTGCCTCGTGTACCTTCACTTATAGCCCTTTGGAGCGTGAATTTGGCACCTTTGATGTTGCCAAATTAACTTCTATTGTATTGTTATATTTTAATGGATTTATTTTACTGAATGTATCTTACCTGTATCATCTGCATGAAATTCAATTAAGTTTTACATCTTTGTTTAATGTAAAAGACATTTTCAGATTTGTCCACCAGATGGCAATGTTTCACCAATACCCTTTGTGTGTTGCACTTGATTCACTCATTCAAATAATAAGTGAGGAAAAAAAACATCTCAACACAGTACATGCTATTTTTATTGAAGACTTGGTCAATAAAAGGTCAGACTCGCGGTGTTCCTTCTTGCATAATTCTGTACGGTGCAGAACTGGGCTGAGCTGCAGACGCTACACGTGCACAAAATGTTTGAAGGATATAAAATATACCAAAGACAGCAGCATTATTCAGAGCATTCAGGAGGACAAAATTTTTTCCAAGTGTCAACACAGGCTGTGGTAGATAATGCCCAGTTAGGATACAGAGCACGATTACTGTCAACTTGTTACAGTTCCTCAGTTATTCAAACGGTAAGGCTCTAGGCACAGCCTCCGTTACGCGACTGCTCGTCTTAGTTCAACAAAATTTACAACTTTAAATGTAAGTAAATGAAAAGCATGTAATAAAAGAAATGTGATGTGTCGCCTTTGGAAAAGTGTTGTGTGATGTTAACATTGTTATTGCAGCATGTTTTGGAACAAAAGAGCAAAGCAGCAATGGACACTTAAATACTGAGAGAATATCAGACAGGAACAAAAAGAAAAGAAAAAAAAAAAATCAGGTAACATGGCAAGAGGCAGCAGGTTGTGGCAGACGCAGCCTCGTGTGCCTTGGAGCTGTGAGTATTTAACTCCGGGCTTCACTCCAGCTTGAGCAGCTCCACGTCAAATATAAGGGTGGCGTTTGGCGGGATGACCCCGGGGTGGCCTGTTGCGCCATAAGCCATATCTGGTGTGCAGGTGAGTTTTGCCCTCTGGCCGAGGCTCATCTGAAAGGCGGCAAAAAAAATAAAAATACGAAAACAAAACCGGGTAAGCTAATGACACAACAATATGGCATTTTAAAAATTCTACTCATTAGAAGTCTTTCAAAGATGGATTATTAAATGTTCCCTATGTAATACACACAACAGATTTGAGTCAACATATTTTTGCAAAGCGTGATTTTGCACCACCTGTACTTTGCACGTCTTTAGAGTTGTGTCATCACCTGTTACAATGAAGGTTGTGGGTTTCCAGACTTTGAATCAGAAGCAGGTTGACTATTTGTTTAATCTTCAGGTGTTCCTCCATTCATCTAAGTGAAGTTGTGAAACATTTTTTGGGTTAAAGTTTAGATACCTCTTAGTTGGGTTAGAACCTTCACTGACAATGGTTGTGGCCTTTCTGTGTGGAGCTTTCATTTCTGCGTGTTTTTTTTCCAGGTAAGAGACTTCCTCAAAAACACCAGACACACTAGACCTAATTCACATTTTGTTTCCTAACAAACAGCTACAATGCGGCGCTCTTCAACTCTCGCCTGGCTGCGTTCTGTGACAAGTCCTCCTGAGCAGGCACACCACTCGGAAAAAGCCAAGAAAAGCCGTTTTTCTTCTCAGACACCTCGATCCTGCACGCACTCTACTTGGGATGGCCAATTCCTTTAAACCAGGGTTGGCCTGCACTCCCTTTGATTTGGTTTGTCATGTTGCCAGGCATGATGTGTTCAGCACAAGATGTATTTTTATTTCTGCATCTTTTAAGACTCAACACAATTCCATATCTGATGACATTTTACATGTATAAATCATGGGATGCTGTGGAGTTCCTGTCATGGTGGATGCACTTTGGTTTTCTTGGAACCCTTATTTGAGGGAACACTGCCATCTAATGGGCTAAAAAAAACACATTTTTTCCCACGGGGTCTTGTTTCGCCATCACTAGAATCATTGCAAAAGTTAAACAAGGTCTGTCTGGGGGCATTTTGTGATGTGTTATTTAAATACTGTGAACACGGTATCTAATACTGATTTGTTACTATGCATTGTCATTTTCATCAAGTTTTCAAGATGAAGTGAAGTTTTCATTTCTCATTACAAAAGATTACAATACAACCATTTTCAATGTAATTTTACATAGCACCTTGCATGCACTTTCTGTCAGGAAGGTCTTTCCTTTGAAATATTTTATGCACAAAGAAGCACAAAAGAAGAAAGCAAAGAAACAATGAAGAAAGACTTATTCAAGTCAGATAAGAGAAAGATAAATGGATAAATAGGCTCCACTTTCCCTTTGATGAGGACAGATATGAAGTTCCAAAAAGACTGAATTAGATTCAAACGGTAAGGCTCGTACGGTAACCCGTTTATTACAAAAGCGCAAAAACATCTGCCTTAACCTGGATCTAGATTAACAGATACTCAGATGGTTTAAAAGAGATAAAAAAAAAGATAAAAAGAGCTGTGCCCAAACAGCTCCAACAGTTTCCAGCCATAACAATTATGTTGAACTTTAATGGCACTATTTATTCACAACTGCATGAGACAACAATGAAAAAAGGATCACAATGATGAAAAACCTACAAAATCTGTCTACTAGTATCTTCATGTAATATGATCATTTTTGCAATGACAAGCTCGTTTGTTCCCACCATGATGGTGGACAGCCAAAATATGAATATTTATGGATATTTTGAGGGGGATTTTCTCCCCCAAACCTGGACAGATGTTCGTACGAGCATGCTTGGATGAAGTTAGCAACCTTAATTTCTATCTCACCTGCGCTACACCTTCCTCCCAGCCCTTTATAACCTGCATTCTTCCAAGCTTGAACTTGAAAGGCTTGTTCCTGTCTCGAGAAGAGTCAAACTTCTTGCCATTCTGCAACATACCTGCCAAAGGAAGATTACATAAAATAAATAAATAAATTCAGAGTAGAAAAAAATACCAGTCTACCACCAAACATCCCAATTCTCTCACTTATTACATCTTATAATATACTACTTAATAGAGCCCGACAGATATATTGGCCGGCCGAAATTATCGGCCGATATAAGCCCTTTTCAAAGTACTCACTATCGGCCGAAATTTTGCCAACAGAACACCGATAATTTCTCATAAACAGAACAGTTACTGAAATAATGTTTGTGTCAGCAATGTAAAATGTCCTTGCACCGTTTGTCCAGTAGATGGAGTTCTGACTTTATTCAACTGAGAGCTGCTTACACCCCTGCTTGTGTTTATGACCGGCCCCCGTAGTTCGCCGTCACGCTGCACTGATCGGCTGACAAAACCTACTTGTATACTAAGTTTATAAGGATCTATATCCTTATCCTGAACCTATATCTAAGTTGCAGCAACAACAGGTACAAGATCAGATGTATTTCACAATGCTTTTTAAGGATATGTATTTGCTAATTTCACAAAGGTTTCATTCTTGATTGCATTTTTTGAACTTGAAAATTCTACTCTGTTATAACGTTAATCAATATGAGGACAAAGCTTCAGTTTTTAGCTCATACCTTTTTTGTTAAGGGTCCTAAAAAGAACATTTTATTCATTAAAAAAAAAAAATAAAAAAAAAATAATAATAATAATATCGGCTGATTTGCGATAGCCGATAAATCAGACGATTTAGCGATTATCTGCATTTTTTTCATCCAAATATCATTATCGGCATCGGCCTAAAAAAAAAAAAAAAAAAAAAAAAAATCCATATTGGTCGGGCTCTACTACTTAAAAAAATAAATAAATCACATATATTGCTGTATCTATGCAAACCCTTCTGCCAATGTCAGTAGATATTTTGAATAACTAGTTTAAGACATAAAGCAATTGAACCTTTGGTAAGAGGAATGACTCTGTGGTTGTGGTTCTTGGCTCAGTTTCAATTATACAAATGAATAAATGGGAGTGTGATTCATGAGGCAGTGGCCTGGTTTTTTTTTGGGGGGGGGGGGGGGGGGGGGGGGGGTTATTTTTAAAATGAACTAGGTCACTGCTCACCCATATAGTACAGACCACAGGGAGGAAAGTATAGGATTGTGCTCCATGAGAACACTGTCCCACTGTTCTGTTATGACAACACTGGGTTCACTAAACACTTCCACAGGTACAGAAGTACCGGCCCCAATTCATTAGTCATATATTAACCTGACCTCTTTGACATCCACTTGGCAATTTCTCTTGGGGAAAGCCAAGCTCCCTTCTCAAGTGTTCCCTTACCAAAAAATAGTACTGATAAGTATATAAAAAGTAAACTAGAAGTATACTTGAAACATACTTGCATATACTACTTTTTGGTAAGGGTTGGTCTGTTACTCAAGTAAACTTTCTGACCTGTTTAAGGGCGACGGGAATATCACAGACAGTGGTGTGTAAGAGAGTGTTTGGATGTATTAATTATGCTCAACCTACAATAGTGGAACACAGAGTGCAGCTACACGATAGCAATTAAATTATAAACTCAAATATTTGTGGTTATAATAGGATTATGATTAATAATTCCAACTACTAGTTTTCTGTATTGACCAAACAAAACACAAATTGCTAAAGTTCAAGTCAAACTATTAAACACAGCTCTGTGATAATCATGTGACTTATGTTTGTCTGACATACAACCCCTGGCAAAAATTATGGAATCACCGGCCTCGGCGGATGTTCATTCAGTTAATTTTGTAGAAAAAAAGCAGATCACAGACATGACACAAAACTAAAGTAATTTCAAATGGCAACTTTCTGGCTTTAAGAAACACTATAAGAAATCAAGAAAAAAAAGATTGTGGCAGTCAGTAACGGTTACTTTTTTAGACCAAGCAGAGGAAAAAAATATGGAATCACTCAATTCTGAGGAATAAATTATGGAATCACCCTGTAAATTTTCATCCCCCAAATTAACACCTGCATCATATCAGATCTGCTCGTTAGTCTGCATCTAAAAAGGAGTGAACACACCTTGGAGAGCTGTTGCACCAAGTGGACTGACATGAATCATGGCTCCAACACGAGAGATGTCAATTGAAACAAAGGAGAGGATTATCAAACTCTTAAAAGAGGGTAAATCATCACGCAATGTTGCAAAAGATGTTGGTTGTTCACAGTCAGCTGTGTCTAAACTCTGGACCAAATACAAACAACATGGGAAGGTTGTTAAAGGCAAACATACTGGTAGACCAATGAAGACATCAAAGTGTCAAGACAAAAACTTAAAGCAATATGTCTCAAAAATCGAAAAATGTACAACAAAACAAATGAGGAACGAATGGGAGGAAACTGGAGTCAACGTCTGTGACCGAACTGTAAGAAACCGCCTAAAGGAAATGGGATTTACATACAGACAAGCTAAACGAAAGGCATCATTAACACCTAAACAGAAAAAAACAAGGTTACAATGGGCTAAGGAAAAGCAATTGTGGACTGTGGATGACTGGATGAAAGTCATATTCAGTGATGAATCTCGAATCTGCATTGGGCAAGGTGATGATGCTGGAACTTTTGTTTGGTGCCGTTCCAATGAGATTTATAAAGATGACTGCCTGAAGAGAACATGTAAAGTTCCACAGTCATTGATGATATGGGGCTGCATGTCAGGTAAAGGCACTGGGGAGATGGCTGTCATTACATCATCAATAAATGCACAAGTTTATGTTGATATTTTGGACAATTGAAAGGATGTTTGGGGATGATGAAATCATTTTTCAAGATGATAATGCATCTTGCCATAGAGCAAAAACATTCCTTGCAAAAAGACACATAGGGTCAATGTCAATGAGCAGATCTGATTTGATGCAGGTGTTAATTTGGGGGATGAAAATTTACAGGGTGATTCCATAATTTTTTCCTCAGAATTGAGTGATTCCATATTTTTTCCTCTGCTTGGTCTAAAAAAGTAACCGTTACTGACTGCCACAATCTTTTTTTCTTGATTTCTTATAGTGTTTCTTAAAGCCAGAAAGTTGCCATTTGAAATGACTTTAGTTTTGTGTCATGTCTGTGATCTGCTTTTTTTCTACGAAATTAAACAACTGAATGAACATCCTCTGAGGCCGGTGATTCCATAATTTTTGCCAGGGGTTGTAGTTCAAAACGTGCAAGTATTTCATATTTTAATTTGTGTGTTTAGTTTTTTGACGGAGTCGTCCTAGTTTGCGCAGATGAATCCTGGTACTGTACAGCTTCTCTCCTGTCATTCTAACTAAAAATAGGAGGTCCACCCCTTCCACGAATCACCCAGATATCAGTGGTCTGGGCTTGGTCCAAGCCTGGAGTCACCAAGTGCATGCAACAAACCAAACGCCACCTGCTACAACGCATCCGGGAGGCAAAAAGAGTGTCACATCGCCACCAGAGACCAGGGTTCCATTTCTGGCAGAAGCTGCCTGCAACACGTAGAGGTGCTGCCAAAAACTGATTTGCAAACCAGTCAGTGATGAGATGTTGGTCACTGCACCAGCGTATTCAATTGACTGCATGAGTTATTTCAGAGGGTGTTGATGTGGCTGAGATATAGGAAACCTCTACATCAGCCTTAAAAAAAAAGACTCCCTATCATGTGAGAAGGAACAAGGTGGCACTTGGAAAAAAAAGCATTTAAAAATGTAATTATTGTATATATTAATATTTTACCCATTAGATGTACAATGTATTCTACATTACATCTAGCAACTGAAGGAAGGGAGTTAAAGTAAAAACCTGTGTACAAAATATTTTATAAAGTAATGGACACATTTAAAGAGAATCATTAAAAAGTTTAATGAGTATATGAGTAATTCTAATCTAATTACATTTTTTCCGCAGATTTGGTTGGTTAATCGTGTGAGATTTCAGACCAAAAAATATTGCGTAAACGGTGGCAAAATATTAAAACTGTTTCACATTTAATGTAATAGTCCACGCCCTGACCCCCGTGCTGCTACACAGATGTAAATAAGTGCGCTGTCACATGAGAGCGACAAAAACTACTGCAGCAAGGACGATGCCGAACTGCGTGGATTTAATGGATTTAACTGGATTGATTGATGGATTTACTGTAGATTTAACTCACTGCAGCTGACGAGATGGCGAAATCTGTGGGTCTGCTCACAGAATTTCCAGTTTGGTATGAAGACGCTGTTGCAAAGGTAAGCTTTGATGAGCTGACCACACCCTTTCACAACGTTTTGCCAATCAAATTACTTACAGAAAAATAAACTGTCCAAACGTTGGACTTGGATTAGAATGGGAATAACCCTGTTGTGTCTGATGATTTGCAGATGTTAATGCTGGATTACGGTTGTAAAAACCAGCATTAACATTCACAAATCATCAGACACAACAGGGTTATTCCCTAAATATAAAGAATTCTTTATATAATGACTAGATAAGGCCTGGGCGCCACCATGGAATGGATGATCCCTCAACACTGTACCAGTCACCGCCCTCCAAAGGACTGTGGTTTCATCTTTTCATCTTTTCCAGAGATAAGCCCCCAAATTGGCAACAGTCAGACAATTTGGCTTCACTTTATCTTAGCTGTGGCGTCATCCATCTTTAGCCAGTCTGTGTGGAAAAGCTAACAAATGTTTTGCACATCTGACCAAGGAGAAAATACCCCGCTGTTCCAAACTGTGCTTCTCGGCCTTGATGGAGGTAGGCGGCGCTCTTCAAATCTTCCTGTCTAATACATCGTGTGTAACCTGAATGTGAGGCTTTATCGCGCTGAATGTCTCAGCTCAGGCTTGCGGGCAAGCAAAGTAATTCTAAACCCCACATACAGCGCTGCTCCCTTATCACTACTTGGAGGACTAAGCACGGGTGGGGCCTCCGCAAAAATATAGCAGGGCCCGTCCCTTCCTGAGACTGGCTCCTCTACTCTCCTCATGAGACTCTCTGCTTTGGTCGTGCTCTGACTAGATCTGCAAAACACTGCTCTGCACAAGGGGTGGGGTTATTTTTACTCAGTTTACTGTATCCTGTCCCACCCTCTGTCTAGGCCTGCTGCCAGCTCACCAGCCCCCATCGGCCGGTGTGGATGAAACGTGATGCGTGTAACGCTATCTGTCTACGACAAACTTTATGTATGTAGCTACATTTCACAGCAGTGGGTGCACATGTCTCAGCAAAGAAAAAAATGTTGCTCAGGATTCAGTTAGACCAAGAACTGGATGTAAAGTATGACATAGCAGGTGTACTGCTGAAGACGTGGGTTCTTGACCAATTTACAGTCAGAGTCATAGTTCCATTATTCTACCCCTTCAAAGAGCTAACTAGCATTCTTCACTGTACAGGCAAGGTGTGTGCAAAAGAAACTATACTGTAGCAAACATATATTATTCATGGAGTTCCTGGTGCAACTGTGCACTTTGCAAAACCAGGATCCCATCAGCCTAGAACTTAGAAGAGCAATGAAGCTTGAGTGTGCAGTAGGATTTCCAGTTTATTTTTTTCTTGAGTCCTAAATTAGCAGATGAGTGTTGCCTCTGTCTTTAATACCAGGATGTTGGGACTGAATGCTGGGAAACTCTGGCGACTTCCTGAACCACAACAACCCCGACTTTTCAGTCCGTCTATTTCCATGCGACACTCTTGACAAAGTGCCGTGAGGGTTCAACTTCGACACGTTTCATGGCAAAGCAGGCGGCCTCAAACATGGTAAGGAATGACGTCCACATTTAGGCATGACATCATTGCAGTGGAGCTCAAGTGAGACTGATGCTTCCAGAACTCCTGCGTCGTGTCACCAGAGACCTGCAACAGTGTCTGCCCGCATAGACCAATCATCAAAACCTGCAGCTTAAGTTTTTCTTGATTTGATCTGCTTGCACTACCTTCCTTTCTTAAAATCCTGAAAAAGAAATGTGATTACATTTGGGCTTTTACTACTAACCACTAGCTTTGGCAGCTGCTCCTTGGACAGTAATATACAGTACAAGGTTTCTACGTTCATGAATTGTCACGAACTCTAAACTGTCTTGGGTATAGGGCTCAAAAAGTGTCCTGCCGTCCATGTAATCAGGACACCACCATGACAATGTGACTATATCACAGTGGGTCCTTCTAAACTATGCCTATGCATCACAACAAAGTACCATGACGCGGTGCTTGGCATCACCAAGACGTCAACAAGAATGCTGAAATCTTCGAGATCCCCCTTAAACTGGGTACAACCCACCAGAAGAAGTAGACCCTGAGGCATGTTGGGGCTGGTGCTTATCTCCAGAGACTCCACCACTTCTCCTGGATGCCAGGCCAATGCAGGTTACTTCCCCAGCTGAGGCAGATACCCATTTACAGCTGGGTGAACTATAATGTCTTGCCCAAGGACACAGACAGTGTCCTAATTTTGAACCCAGGTTTACATATTGGCAGGCGAGCAACCTATCCACTGATCAACCTGCTCACACCAGAAACACTCGCAAAACTACTCCTGCTCAATGTGCACCTACAAATAATCAGTGTCTCCCACCTGTTCAATAAAGTCAGCGCTATCACCCGTCTCGTGCCAATGGCCGCAAGGCTAATTTTGTGAATGACAACAGATTGAGCAGAACGCTATGCATCATCGCCATCACTCATCGCACACTGTCTGTGTGCTCTGTCATGTGATTGTCTGGATGCTTTGGATCTTTGTAGTGAAAGTGAAGCTTGGAAAAAAGGGCACATGCAGAGTCATTGGTAAGTGTGCCTGAGCTGGTCGCTCTCAACATGACTTCAAACAGTCTGGTTTCAAACGCCACTCGGGTGGGAAACATCCCTCCACTTGCACTCAGCTTTTATCTTTGCTATCTCAACAACTAATAAGTCCAACAAAGAGTGTGGCCGTGGCTTCTGCATGAATAGGCAGCGAGATTATTGAGACAGAAATCTACATTTTATGCCAATTCTGTCTCAGTCTTAGAATCGGAGTTTGTCAGGCAGGCAGTTTTCACCGATATTCACAGGAAACTCAAAGAGCTTGACGACGTTAAATTTTCTTATCCCTTTTGTAATGTTCTACAGGCACTTTCCTGCTTTATTCTGAGTTACAGTATAACAATACCTAATCTATTAAACTTATTTTTGGACAGTCTGCTTGCAGCAAAGGCAGGAGCTGATATAATAGCATAGTTTTGTTTGCAGGAAGCGAGGAAGTTGCTTAAGCTTAACGCTCGATTTTTGCGTGCCACTGCTCCAAAACCTCTAGGAGCTTATGGGGTAAATCTGGCAAGTCGTGAAAGCACAAAGAAACAGAATGGGCATAAATAAAAGGAGACAGGCTTGGCAGACAAGCCAGACTGACTCAGACAATAAGATGACACACGCTGCATTAAAAAGACAGAGCTCAGTGTAAACGCCCAGATCACTTCCCAAGCTAGGACTTGCTGACGTTAGTAGATTTCAAACACGGGACTTTAACAAATGTTGCTGTAAAATATAACACAGTTTACCCTCTCGTTGTCTTGCTGACCTTGTGGTCAAGCCAACAGAACCCTTGTGCAGTTATAAAACTCTCAAAAACCAAACAGTGCAAGTGAAGACATCAGACCTGTACAAACCTTTAATCCTGCATGGGTTCTCGCATTGCACTGGGACCAGTTTTCCCATGTCCAGACTACAGACATACCGCCATGTTCCGCGTAACACAAGTCACCAGAAAACCAGTCGGTCAAGGTGGTAAGAGGTATTCTCTTGTCTGAGTAGAGTTTAAGCATTTCTGTTGGCAGTGAGACTATTAATTCTTAATTATCAAACCTCAGCAATCCTCCTTTTTTAACGACAAACATTGCATTTTGAGCCACTCCCTTTTTAATTGTGCTTTGTATCACGTATGTTAGCATCTGTTTCAGACATGCAATGCAGGGATTCCCCAAGCATTACAAAGACCATAGAGTCTGAAATGTTTGAACAATGACAATCAAGTCAGAGCTGCTGTAAACAGTTCTGACTGCCTCTGCTGCTGCGGGTAGTAAAGTTAAATGTGTAAAGCTACAGCGGTTAACGCACTTTCCTGAACAAGCTTCAGATTAAAAAGAATTTTATTGCAAAACAAATGGCACAGAAAGAGTTTTACTGTGAAAGTCAGTGTCATTGTGATGCATAAACATTTACATGTATGTCTGTAAATTGACAGCAAAATTTTTTACTAAAAACAGACACATTTTGCTGAGAAGCTCTTTAAAACAACACAAATAAGTAAAATTCTATCTCGCGATAAAGGAAAGTGATTTATTAAAGAGAAGCATATCTCAAGCTTTGACAGGCCTGGTTACGCTAGTAGGCTATAGCCTTGTGGGCCTGACCACTACGTTCACAAGGCAACACTAAGAGATGTTTCTAACCTCCTGACAGACCAAGTTGAAAGTTTGATTTTAATTTTTTTTTTTTTAAAGAAAACTACAATTAGCATTACATTAGCCTCATTAGTGTGCTAAAGCTAGTATCTCACTGAGCTGTGACTGTTGCCTACTAACTGCAAACGGCATTTGTTGGAATTCTGAACATGTTCAAAAAAAATTATGTGACAAATCATTGTGGGCGTTTCGAATCCTACTCAATTTAGATTCCGTGAGTCAGAGAAGTACACAAAAAGTCACACAACTTTGTGACAGGTTGGCAACCTATAAAACTAAACTGTGACTGATTAAAAACAAAAATGAGGATAGTTACATTAGCAGGCTATATTAGGGAATGTTTCTAACCTCCCAACAAAACAAGTTGGAAGTTTGCTTTTTAAGAAAACTACAATTAGCATTACCTTAGCCCATTAGCGTACCAACATTAGCACCCTGCAACAATACATCCGTCGTTCATAATGAAGAGCTGCTGCTGTTTTGACGTCAAAATGCTTTTATAGTGAAGTATATTCAGGAAAAAAAAATGGGTTATCAGCAGCTACAGGCTTCCATTCATTATTTTTCTGCTTTTTAAGTACTGTACACTTTATGAGATATTCAGGTCTGTGTGATGGTAGAAGAAAGAAAAACTACATAAAAAAACAGTAGTGAATGGTGTGACTTTGACCAAGGAGTAAAGAAAGCAAATAGCAGAGAATACACTCAAGGTACACTAAAAGTACACTCAAAGAAACAATGTTTGTTTGAGTGCTACTTTGTTATGTTTACCAAGGAACTATAGTACTTCCAAGAGAAATCACAAAGTAAATACTTAGGTGACTGGTAGCGAACCAAATGTGTACACTTAAACAGTTCACAAAGTTTGTACAATTGTCTAACCTATGAACAACAATAATAATAATAATAATAATAAACAAAACAGGAAGAGCGGATTGGCCTGTAGGTCAGGCATTCCTGATGGAATTCTCCAGACTGGGCTGTATCTCAAAAGGCCAATCCAACATCCGCAGAGATATTATTTCCAATTAGAGCATAAATGGCAGTGAAAATTGGATCCCCACTGTCCCAAAAAGACTTTCTACATCAAACAGATCAAAATTAAACTGAAGATTTGCTGTAAATCATTGATGCAAAGCAGGTAATACTGCAATATTTAGATTGAAACAACCAAGTTGCACCTAAAAAAAAAAAAAAAAAAAACCATCAAGGAGAAAACAAATACTGTAAATTCGACCTTCACACATGCACACCCATATTTAATACAAGGCAAGGGGTGTGTAATGTGGTTTATAATGATGCAATGAATCAGACACAACGATGACATGGGAACTAGGTTTTGTTTACTTTCTATGTCACCTAGTTGTCTGTACTCTCAACCTCAGGGTAGAGAATAACCTAAATTTATATCCCCAAACATGACGGAGACCGACTGCTCCAGCTTAGAATTGCGCAATCATACAAGAGACACTCGCATGTACGTGTCTGTTTGTTCAAACTCTATAAGGCAAAATGGAAACAAATTCTCAATTACACTAGAAGAAAATGAACTGGCTGCAGCTCCACCTTTCTTTTTGAAAGTGGAAGGAAAATGCAGGTACATGCACACCCTATGGCCTGCAGACAACAGCCAAGATACCGTGTGAAAAAAACAAACTGGGACAAATTTCCTCCCTCAGCAAGCAGACAGGAAAGCCGTCTGACTTCATGAAAACAAAAACCACGTGAGAGAGTTGGCGAGTTACCTATGTAATGCACAACACAAGTCTGGTCCTTCTTTGGAAATGTTCTTCCTGTTGAAAAGCAAGAAAAGAAAAAAAAAAAAAGAGGAAAACAAACATGTTAAATTTGTTTGCACATTTCAGAGCCTGGCAGACACTCAAACATTATCAATAAAGGGATTAAGTCGGGTGCGGTGTAACCGGCAAAAACGGCAAAACCTCTTGTAAACACACCGAAATCAGATGTGTGTTTCGTAATCTAACCTGTTGTCCTGGTCAAATGTTACCCTCAACAGCTATTTTGTCAAAATAAGGTCATGCAAAAAGTATTAAGCGGCTTCTCTTACACCTGACCAAGTTTGTCTACATTTCACTCCCACCTCGGCTGATTTCCCCAAGTAGCTCTTGCCAGAATGGGAAAGTGAAACTGCAACTAAAGAATAGATAGAACATGTGGCTGGGGATGATACCAGAACTTTTTGCTTGTACTGCATATTACTCATGGAAAACTCGAAACACGACAAACATTTCCAAAACTTTTCAACCGCCCTTTTCTTTGGCACCACTTTAATGTTATTCCTTAGCCTTTAAATAAGGGATTCATAATATGACATTTCAAATATGATCAAAATTTGCATAGTCTGGAAAAAAATTTTAATTTCTTCGCCTTGAGGGAAGAAATTCCAGCAATCAGACGGCCAAGAACTACATTTGGTAGCAACGTCAGATCACGTGTGGGGTTCTTCCCCCAAAATGTGTGAAGGATGCTGGGAAGCACACGGCGAAAGCCAATCGGAGTAAAGTAAGGCAGCATGATGTCAGCTGGCTGCTCGCTCCAACAAAATAAACCAAGATGGCGGAAAACACACCAAAACACCTTATTACTGTGTAAATCTAACACGTTTCTAACATATTTTGTAAACATTAAGGAGAGGTAAACACTTCTAAATTTAAAAACGCTGTTTCTGAAACCATATAACACCTCAGAAGTGATTTACATGACATCTTACTGATGTTAGCATGCACGCCCCGTAAATGTGCATCACACAAGTGCATCCTGTCATGGGTAATCTCAAAACCTCACCCATGCACACACACCGTTAGAAGGAAAAAACTATTTCTATGGAATATCTGCCAGCTAAATGTGTTCTCTTCATTAAAATTACCTGTAATTTTGGCACACGTTACAAAAATAAACTGAAATGATAATGCTTGGATTTCTGTATAAACTAAATTTTATCAGTTTTGTGAAATTCAAAAGGTTGTAAAGCATTAAGCTTGAAATCCGTCAGTTGCCTCGTGTACACCTTGAACGCCATGAATGATGTCTCTCTTTATCTAGCGATAATCACAGGGGTTTGTTAATGGTATTGTACCATATTAGCCACATTGTTTTTGTACACAAACGTGGCTTAATTTGAACCTAATCACACATCTAACGCAAAAAAGCATAAGAGATATTTTTCCTAATATTTAGTAAGACGGGAAGCACGGAAAAAAAAATAAGGTGGATAATCGTGAATAAAAATGTGGGACATTTGGAAATTTTGATGGCTTCTTCTAATACTCTTAATAGACGAATAGTTTGGCACAAATATGATTCCATACAATTTGCACCCAACTGCCTTGTTAGCTTAGTGCGCTTTAGAATTAATGTGAGTCAAATAAATAGGGCAGCTTTGTATGACTTTTACTTATTACAATTAGCTATCGTTGATAAATAAATTAAATAATCTAATGCATTTTAAACCTTGGCTGAATCACGTTTACAGTAATATAGCGACTTCAAGAAAAAATGCGACGCAGACAAGAGTCTGATGACCACTGTTTAAAAAATAAAACTTACGAATCTAAACCAAGTGATGTGTCAAGAATAACTTATTGTTAATAATTACTGAGGTTAATTTGGTACTACTGCACAAAGCGGATACAAATACATCAACTTACCATCGCCAGGGGATATTGTTTCAACTTCCACACCCATGATTGTGCTCCTTCAAAGGTTAGTTCTGAAATACGGACTGAAAAAGCGTGTGCACGGCCAGTTTTACCCGTTATGAGGGAAACTACAAACCGACAACGACCGCTCCACGGTACTGACGAACAGCCAAGATATTTCTGCTGCAGCGCCGCAAACACCGCACGATAGGTTAGCTTAGCTTAGCTTAGTTTAGCTTAGCTTAGCTTAGCCACTTAGCTCCTTACGAACAACACCACTTTTCCAGCGGTGTATTCTGCTCTATTTAGCGACATAACCTATCATATTTACGTCGTTTTTATCAAATAAAAGTACCCCGAGGTTTTCCACAAATACGGACGCACCGCCATCAAGCGGCCAAAAGAAGTAAAAATAAAGGAGACAACGTTCAACTACAATTCCCATAATGCATTTATATTACATTACACTTCCGTGTCATGTCGAAAAAGCATGCGTTCCCAGCAGCAAAAACCTAAAATTCAGTTTCTCCTCTGTGCATGAAAAGCGGATTACAAGTGGGATGCATGAAGTTTAATAAGGTAATTAACATTACAATTTTTCATACGGCAAAAAAAGTAGATGAGTAGTGGTGCGGAGGTTAGTTTAGCCCAAGCCAGTTTATGTAAGTAGTAAGTCTAAAACAGTAAATGCTATCGTTTTGTACATCTGTATCTTAAAAGTTCATATAAGCAGGACAAAGTCATTAACATCTGGTGGGCTATGATGCGCCACATTAGTAAAAAAAAAAAAAAAAAGCAAATTTGGTTAGGGTACATGTCTTTCACCTGCTGGTTGCGAGACCCCTCTCCACATGGCCAAATACACTAGCAGAGATAGAACGTGTGGCTGGGGATGACAGAAAAATCTTTCATCGGTACTGCAGATGACTTGGCAAACTCAAAAACACTGTTCCAAAATCTTTTGAAACATCTGTGATTTGATCATTGTTCCAAAGTCGACATGAAAACAACACATTACAAGCTGTGCTGCCACCTGCTGAGCACTGGCACCTACTGGACAGTTCAAGAATGTGCATCCAGAATGTCATATTCATTAAGGTTATTGTCAGCGCCTGGTGTGTACTAGGATTGTGACAATTGCAACATCTAAATTTGTTTTCCTTAAATTGCTGTACAGAAAATACATAGATGTTGATAGGGTGCTGACAATAGAGCTTGAAAATAAGTCCAACTACGGTGTTTCCAACCTGAATATTTCAATGTGATTGTTAATGTGTTCTTACATTATAAAATTAAAATACACCACACTGTGTTAACACCACCTAACGAAAGGAATTGTTAGTTTCAGCCTTGATATTATCATGTAAGTGTAGTCACGTACTTTGTATAAGTGTAATATTATCCACATTATATCCATTCACCTCACTGATTGTGCTGCATTATTGTTATGGGTGATATCTGTCTATGTATATACACCATCTAAATTTATTTTACAATTTTGCCTGTATGTTGATATGTAACCACTTTATCTACAGTAATTGTAGATAAAGCAACTTCTGGGATGGCTCATGCCTACACAAGGTAGTATATATGTTAATGTGCTGAGTATAACAGGACCTCAGTGCTGTTAAGGTCATTGAGGCATAAGCAGCTATAAGTGTTCGTCACTGTTGCCTCAGCTCAGGCAGAGGAGATTAAGGCGGGTACTTGGAGGTAACCTGGACCGTCTTTTTCTGCTCTTAATCTGCATAGGCGGTGGTACATACCTTTGAGCAAGACCCTTTCCAGATGGGATGCGATCTCAATCCCACAAATTAGCCTTCTGAGTCGTATTTCTCATTCAGCAGATCACATCGTACCTCTTAGGATGGATCTCGGCAAGGCAAAGCTGCTTCGGACAGGTGTCAATACTCTCCACCAAGCCATCCACCCCGTGCACGGGATAGCATGGACCGACGGCAAACAGGTCTGTCTAACGGTTCTCTACTTCATCAATGACCAGGTGAAGTTTGGTGACACCAACGTTATCGGGCAGTTTGAGCACGTCTTTGGGCTCTTCTGGGGCCCGCTGTGTTGCTTGGATTCCCCCGCATTGCTGGCTGTTCAACACAAGAAGCACATTACTGTCTGGCAACTGCAGCTCAGTGCTCTTGAGCAGAATAAGCTGTTGTGTACCCAGACGTGTGAGATGAGCGAGCCATTCCCCTTGCTCTCCCTAGGCTGCGTCTGGCATCCCAAGGTGGACATTCTGGCTGTGCTGACCAAGAAGGATGCATCTGTGCTGTTTTCTGTCAGGGTGGACAATAGGAGGGTCAAAGCAGACATTAAAGGTAGTGGACTCATCCACTGTGCCTGCTGGACAAAGGATGGCACCCGCCTGGTGGTGGCTATAGGTAGTGCTCTTCATTCTTATGTGTGGAATGACATTCAGAAGAGTTTGACCGCCTGCTCCTTCTGCCCCATCTTTGATGTTGGAGGCTACATCTGTGCCATTGAACCCACTGGAGAGGCTCAAGTAGCTGTGGCTACAGAGCTGCCTCTGGATAAAATTTGCGGGTTAAACGCAGGCATGGCCTTCGACCTGCCAGCAGAAGCAGAGTCCATGCGAGGTCAGGGCTCACATGTGATGTTGGCAGATGATGACAACCTCCTGGACTCCAGAAGAAGATCATTTGATCGGTCCTTTATGCCCATCTCAGGACCTCTAGACCTTACCCATATCTTGGCAAAGCACCGTCGCTCTGACCCCAGCCCCCTTATCCACCTGCGTCGCCGCGACACTATCACAGGTTCTGACCAGGATTCCTCATTCCTCATCCTGGTCACCTATGAGCGGAAGGTTACCACCACCCGAAAAGTCAGCATCCCAGGAATATTGGTGCCGGATATTGTGGCTTTTGATGCTCGTGGTTCCACAGTTGCAGTTGCTTCGAACTCTTGTAACATGGTGCTTGTGTATTGTATCACAGCCTCTGCCATGCCAAATATCCAGCAGATCTCTCTCCCGGCGAATGAGAGGCCCAAAGGCATCTGCTTCCTCAATGACAAGATACTGCTGTTGATGGTGGGGAGGCAGAAGTCCAATGATCCAGCCTTCCTCCCATCGTCTAACACAGACAAATATATTCTACATCTAATAGCCAAAGAGTTGATGTATGATGGCGAGCATCCTGCCACGCCACCTGTCTCTGTACACCATGCTGAATCCACTTCTAATTTTTGTGCAGGGATTAGAAGGCATTCAGAGCAACTATCTAAGGATGACAGGGAGCGTTCAGGGATAAAGGACTTGGTGTTGCCAGGCGGAGCAGTATTTCGTTCACCAGGCAGAAGGCGTAGGGTAGTGGAGCTGGTGGGGAACGAGGAGTCCAGCCCCGTCGCTGGTTCTGTGGACTTCTGTGATCGATCGTCAGACAGGGCTCAGTCCAGTTCCTCCTCCATCACGGTAGAGAATTTTGATATGGACCACATCAACCGTATGACCAGCCTGGCAGTGGCCGGGCAGGCCAGCAGAGATTCCAGCAGAGCAAGTTCCCCTCACTTCGAGCCGTCAGACAAGCTTCTCGGGGAGCCTACGGTGGCAACACCTTGTAAAACGTCCGGTGCTGCAAAGGACCGTGCGTTAGAGCAGCTTGTTCACAACATGGAGAGGCTTTTTAATCGCTTTTCAGATGTACAAGAGTGCCTGGCAGAAATCAGAGATTATACGCAGAATGGCAAAAAGACTCAGAGTGTCTACCCGAATACCTCTGAAGTCCCATATGTCAACGTCACGTGTCAGGTACGGCTTGGCCCAGTTTTATGATAAGACAAAATTAGCTAACGTTAAAGAGTTAACTAGCCTTCGGAGAGCACAACTTAAACTTGTCATTTACTGGAATTGGTTGATCTAGCAGAAATAGACAAGTGTAAGTTGGGGCAATAATTTAAGTAATTGAGATAATTTGCTGATTTGATAAGTTTTTAAGATGTTTTTTTTGCAAAAATCTCAAATGCCGGGGTTTGATGCTTCTGTCTGTTTTATCGAATTATAAATACAGCATCTTTTGATTGGCTGGACAAGGAAGTAATATGAAGGTGCCAACGTAGTCTATGTGTGCATTTTTCACTAGTTTCCAGTGTGATTAATTGAGATTATTCACTGCATTAATCAGTTATTGATATAATCAATAGTTGCAGAGCTAACTTCAGGTATAATGTGTTCAATTAGCGGTAATCATGTTTCAGCCAGCATTTGCCATCAGAGACATTCATAAAATTTTGCATAACAATCTGCATGATTTTCTTGTTTGCTGTTTCTTGACTATTTCCTTTGCGTGTGCAGAAGCAATTATCGGAAAATGTGTTTATTGATGAGCGGAGGCCAGTCTTGCTGTGTGATGGGAAGCTGTGTCTACGTGCCCTTCAGGACCTCTTCGGTCTGAACATTGTGGAGATGATGCACGGTACGTGTGGCCGACTTGAGGCTATTGTTTTTTTATTTGTGTTTGGTTTTTTTGGGGGGGGGGGGGGGGGGGGGGGGTCACGCTTATTTTTATAAGAAATTAAAGCTTTGGTCAGATTTACAAAGATAGATAGCTAAAACTCACAATAAAACGACCGTCTTTTCTAGACTGCTGCAAGTCTGTAGCCATGGGTGCTCCAGGTTTTGTCGATGTTTACTGCAGATTTTGCACAGTACTGATACATTAAAGCACAAGACCAGACTGAAGTATTACCACATGGAGAGATGTACTTCCAAAACCTCCATGTGTGAACAAACTTGAATAGTTTTGATCCAGTTTGGACCTAAGTTGGAATCATTGAGGGTTGACCAAGAACAAAATGGTCTAATTTTTGAGAAAAATTATTAAAAGTCAAAATCGCAGATCAAGGTCACATTTTGGACCTGAACCTTAAATATAGGGGATATAGTAGAATGGCTGTTCAGAGGAATTGCTTAAAGATAATAGCTACTGGAGTCATACATTGCCTTCCTGTTGGTCACATGACCGTTCTGTCGAATTCAAACTGGACTGGAGCCCGTACGGATGAAACATTATGGAAAGCCTTTGTTCGTCATGGACCCTGTAACTGCAGGGCATGAGTGGGCACATGTGGTTAAACCACCTCAGCTTATTATGGTGACACACCACTACTCAGTATTTTCTAAGTCAATAGTAGCACCTTAAAATCTTCCCTTGGACAAACAGGCAACCAATGGAGAGAAGCCACCGTGTGGGTGACATGATTAAATTTCCGAAATCTCACATTATTATGTGGCAAACCAGAAAATAACACATTTTGAAGGACACAAACAAAAGAATCAGTGTTTGGGTGTCTGCCATAAAGAGGAAAGGTCAACTCCCGGCAGAGTATCTGTGTTAGACAGAATTAGAAAAAATGTTGAGGGTGCACAGAACCATACATTACGCCCTCTCTCAGTGACCCTTCTTATTGTACGGTGTAACACGACACACTTCAGCTTCTAGCCTTTCCTAACCTGTGTAAGCTATAATTGGAAGTGATTAAAAGCCTAGGTCAGGTCAGATTACACTCTTTAAGAAGGAGCAGCTTAGTACTTTTAAACGTGTCGTGTTTGTTGTCTTGCATCGACCCACCGTCTTAAACTGGTGGGGGGGTGATGCCACAAAGATTATGCAGAACCAACAGTCTTCTGTTTTTCCAGGCCCGTTGTGGATTGTACTTGTGGCTGATGCGGATGGTTTTGTACCTCTGACGTTCAAGCCAAAAGAGGAACTTACTGTGCGGAATGGGAAGCGGAAAAGTACCCTACGAGCGCCTGGTAGCCCGGAGAACTCGTGCCCGTCCAGCCCAGTGCCGACTTGCAGCCCCAGCACAACCACAGAGGCCTCCACGTAGCACCTCAACGCACAGCACGGATTCTAACAGTCGCACAATTTGTATAATACATGTTTCATTCCATATTAAATCAACAAATACTCCCTGCTCTTCGATCTCTGATTTTAATTAAAAAAAGAAATTCAGCAAATATTCCATAGTTATAATAATGGACGAATCCAAAGTATAGCCATTAAACTTTGCATGGTGTGTGTTACATTTTGCCTGAGAATGGCAACTGCTTTATTTTTGCTGTTTTCATTTAATACATAAAACAATGACATTTTTAGTGGTAGTTAACAATGGCCGATATCAATTCAAGAATCAATGGTTAGAGATGCTGAAAACTGTCCAGGTGCGGTTAAAATGCCCCACGTCAACTGAACTGTGTAGGAGATTTGAGATGTTTCAAATGCACCTGGGCAATTTTCAAGATCACTCACCATTGATATTTTAAGTGCTAACAAGTGTAAATATTGTTGATTACTGCAGAAAATGTCATTGTACTATGTATAATATTTACAAAGATATGAGACATTGAAAATAGCAAACGATAAAGGACACGCAAATTCCAGGCAAAATGCATCACATGCCATTAAAGCAGTCATATCTCGGAAACTATCTGGAGTACTGAAATTTGAGATTTGTTAAAATTTCTATAGATCAATGCCAGCGCTATCGATGAGCCACTTCGGTAAATGCTAAGAGAAATGGCACTTGGCTAAAAATTTGGATTTTTTTAGCTATAGTGGTTGTGACCTTTTTCTTGGTCACAAACGGTTCTCACGAATTACCCTCTAGGTGTGATCATTGGGGTAAATATCTACTCAGATGCTTTTGATGACAACTTTGGTAAGTAAATTTGGCTGCTCATGTGGCTCAAGACATGATGCACCATTTAGCCACATTGGCTACGAATGAAAATACAGTTTTTGCTCAGTAGAACCTTTGCTAGTCAAAACCTGAGATCAGAGTGTGGGGAACTCTAAATTTTTGGAGATTTGACATGGAATGACCCACATCTGATAACTTAATGCAGAGCTCCATATGTGGTGGGTTTTTGCTCGTCTACCGACTTGAGTACAGACATTTTCGTTTTAGAGATCATTGTCCTGACACAGTCGTTCACATCGAGTAACCGTATGAACTTGTATTATGAGTAATAAAGAACTGATGTACGTGCACTTCAGAAATGCTCACATTTAATAGAGAAAAACTGAGTTGTATTTTTATTCTGAATAGTCAAATGTTAAATGTTTAATTTAGCCTTGTTATCCAAGCCTCTGCGGTGTCATGCATTTTTGATGTGTGTTCATAAGAACATGTTTGAAGCACTTTTTTTCTGCCTCCCGAGCTCAGTAACACAACGTAACACTAGAGGGCGCACTGCTCAACGCAAACTTTAGTGTCATTTTGCAGTTGGAGCCTTTAGAGACAAAAACACGTTTCATCTATGCACAATATCAACATTTATTCTTTCATATCAACCATTAATTATAATAATAATAATAATAGATAACAGTCCTATAGAGCTAAACAGCAATTGTTGATATACATTCATATAAATTAAGTAATACAATTTTATATTTACGATGACTATACAGGTTCATGTGAAAATTAAACTTTAAATCAAACTATTTCTCAGTGTAATGTACACTAAACAACAATCTCCCAGTTGCGTACTGGAATACGTGGCTTTGTTCGTTCGCGATTCCGGTCACATGATGTTCAGGTTTTCCACTGTTCTGGAATTGATGCTTTGTTTCCTGTGGAGAGACGTGGAAATCATTCCGATTCAGAGTTAGCAGCGTGCAGACTAACGATGGAGTGAAACATTCTTTCAACTTGATTCAGTTGAGTTTAAACTTGGTGCTGATTTGGAAACAAACTTTGTGGAACAAACAGCCAAGGACAGTGAGTGTATTTTGAGAAAAATCAGTTAAAAGTCACAGGCTGGGGTCAAATTTCTGGCCCAGTGTTTGCACATGGGGGATATTTAGAATGGCTATTCTGATTGATTTGATTTGCTGTTAAACACTAATATAAAAGCATTTTGTCTTTGTGCTGGTCACATGACTTTTGACCTGAGAGGTCAAACACAAAGTCAACTATTTAACCCATTTTGAAGCCAGTATGGATTAAACATGGTGGAAAGGTTGTGTGATAGTTTTGGATGCAACTGATCAAATGTCAAGGCCATGCAGGACTATATATTATATGGTGTTGTTGACACAATGCATTAGTATGAAATGTGTAAGATGTGGATGTTCCCCTCTCTGAGTGTCTCTTCTGGTTAATCTAGACTGAGATTGGAGCCACTCTTTTTTTTTTTTTCATAACTGTAAATTGTGCTTGTCAAGAGAAATTACTGTGGGTCCATATGGCAAAACCTCCTGCGTCCTAAAACTCAAGAACTGAAAAACTCTCGAAATCTAAATTTTATAGATTAATACTGAGAGGTCAAAGATTTGTCTGCCAATTTTTAAAAAAATCATGCATTTCTCACATTTATAAATGACTTTTTTTTTTTTTTTACTGAACTTTGGGTTTCAAATTGAAAATGTACAGAAGCCCCGAAATGCTCACACCTTCCATAAGATGGCGACAGAAGCTGTTCAAATCTGCCGCAAGGTCTCGATTGTTTATTCGTTTTCAGAAGTTAACTTTTGGTTAAAATAAGATGGGCTAGCAGGGGTGGTGGCCAAGTGGTTAGTGCGCTTGGTTTCAGTGTGGAAGGTTCCCGGTTCAAATCCCACCCCTGCCACATTTCTCCATGTAATGTGCGTTGTGTCAGGAAGGGGATCCGGCGTAAAACGTGCCAATTCAACATGCAGATCCACCTTGGATTTGCTGTGGTGACCCCGAGTGCAAACAAGGGAGCAGCCGAAGGGTCTTACTTACTTTACTTTAAGATGGGCTGACAGCCAAAAAGCAACTTACAGTTGCGTCCCCTGCCCTTATGGGCAATTTACTTGTAAACCACAAATGGGAAAAAAAAATTTAAGCCTCTATTTTAGACCTCGGTTACAAGTAAGTCCTGTATAAACCCTGACACCCACTGGTGCCTGTATTTAGCCTGGTTTTCCGTAGAATAAAGTGGATGAGAGTCTAGGACTCCCCCTGGATGGAGCACAAGTCCACTGCAAGTTACTGGGTAATGTGGGACCTTGTATTCTGTGTCACAGTGTACAGTTGTCAGACATGGACACTAACCAGTGACCTAAGATAGCAATTCGATAGGCAGAAAGTGTGTTCAGAGGATCTTTGGGTACCACTGAATGAGCGGTTTCTTCAGTAGAAGATTAACATTACATGCACTGTGGGGGGATGTTGGCCATGTGGTGCATTTCTTAGGAAATTATCCAGCACACAGGTGACCCCAATGGAGGGAAGAAGGCCAAAGAAATGCCTAAGTTTCACCTGGTTGTGGCAGTTAGATGTTACTATTTGAGATGTGGGTGGTTGCTTTTTGGTACCCAATGGACTGCATTTATATAGCACTTTTCCATCTGCATCAGACACTCAAAGCTTTACAATAATGCCTCACATTCACCCTGATGTCAGGGTGCTGCTATACAAGGCACCCACTACACACCGGGAGCAACTAGGGGATTAAGGACCTTGCCCAATGGCCTTTAGTGATTTTCCAGTCGGGCTGGGATTTGAACCTAAGCCCAACGCTTAACCATTACACCATCACCTCCCTCAATACCCAGTGTGTTTTGGTAGTGTGATGAATGTGGCGGGGTTGGAACATGCACCTTGTCGGATGGGCCGCAATTAGATTAGCAGATTAGCTGTCTTGTCCAAGGACACAGGTAGCGTAGCCAGGACTCAAACCCACGTCTACATATTGGTCACCCCACTCCTACCCTACTGACCTACGTGCTCTACACTTTAACGTAACTAATTGTACTAACAGGAGCATTTCTTCATATTGAATTCATGAAGGTTTTTATTCGTAAAGCTTTGACGGCTGCTCACCGTAGCTCCTCCAAGCAGAGTTTATTCCGGAGCCGCACTTCTTCATTGATGGGATAGAGGAAGAGGATCATTAACCCTGCAACAATGAAAGCCACCGGCGCGGCGCCGATCAGCAGCTTCAGAGTGTACACCACAGGAGCCGGCTGCTCGCAGGCGCCAGTGTCGTACCCTGCAAATCTGTACACACAAAGACACGCAGGCGTCACATTTACACCGGGTCTGAAAACCACGTGTGTGCTGACCATAACATGAATATTACATGAGATCGGGGTTTCATGCATTTGTGCAAGGCGTCATCACAGCAACAACACAAATAGAAAACAGCGATTTGTGGTGCATGTGTCACTTACTCCAAACAGAGGGTACACACGCCGAGCGAGATGCTAGCTGCAAACTTGGTAAAGAACACGTAGAAAGAGTAGAAGATTGCTTCGTGGCCTTTTGAATAGGGGTTGGCCAGCCTGAAGTCATCCACCACATCGGGCAGCATTGACCTAAAGTGGACACACACGGACGCAACAGTAGATCACAGAATGACAGCGTCTCGGTGCACCAGTCTGTTTTTGTTTTAAAGCTCGTCGGACCAAGCCCCAAAATTTGATCTTTACATATAACCGTCATGAGTTCATATTGACAATATAGGCTCTAGGTTCAATTACGAACCAGCTGCAGTCGCATCCAACCACCATCAGATGGTGTAACCACAACTGGAATAAGTACAGTGTGTTTGATGCAATAAGCAAATTCAAATCATTCAGTTATAAATATTCTGGATGCTCTGTATTGAAGTAAAAAAAAACATAAAAATCTTGTAAGATCATTTAGCAATAACTAATATGCATATTAAGTAGAAAGTTGACATGTTAGTAACAGAGAAGAACACAAACATCTAATTTTCAACAATATTTACAACTTTCAGTATTTGTACTTCGGATTAGGGTTCGACAAAGCAAATTTTATTCGACTGATTTATTGAAAAGGGAGGGGCTTAAAGGTGGTGTTAATCACACACAATTAAATTAGATTACATAGAACTTCATTGAATTGAGGTTCCAGCAGCATTGTATAGCAGCACACACGGTAAGAAGCACACAACTGCAAGGTTAGACCATTTCATAAAACCGCTAACGGTCAAGAATCAAGAATAGAATATTTTGCCAGAAAGTATTTGCACAACATATATTGTCTTGCAAACTACTACAAATCATTTTGATTGTGTTTTAGACTAGTTCAGTAGGGTAGATGTTTATAAGGATGATCAGTGGAAGCAGGATGCACCTGAGCTCAATTTTGAGCTTCATGGCAAAGACTGTGAATACGTATGTACGAGTGATTTGACTCGTACATGTGATTTCTTAGGAGGGTTTTATTATTATTATTTTTAATACATTTGCAAAAAATCTCCAAAAACCTTTCACATTGTCATTATGGGGTATTGTGTGTAAAATGTTTGGGGGGGGGGGGGGGGGGGGGAGTGAATCTCGTCACTGCCACTATTTTGAACGCTGTTTTACTTCCACCAGATCGCTGCCCCAGTTCCCTTCTTGTCAACACACTGGACAGGAATTTAAAAGTAAGGAATCTAACTTCCTGATGGGAGGTCAGGATGAGTCCTGGAGATTTAACGCTGTTTGAGCCACGCAGACTAGCAACTCATGCTTGAGCAGGAGGGTCTAGGGGATTCCTGCGGTCATTTTTGATTTCCCTTCGGGACAATATGTTGCGTCTACCGAGCTTAAAGTGTTTAATTATCTTACATAACTAGTTTGGATGGTACCACGTGATGATGTGAGGTCTACTTATAGCACTGCGATAAACTGTCGGGCTAAAATTACAGCGCTAATAACATGATTAGACGATGAGCAGCGGGCGGTCCCAACAGCCACAGGCAGGATAAATAATTGGCCTTTCCAACATAAATAAGTCCGCTTGGGAGGCGCCTATAATTTGGGTTCCAGGGAAGGGACGAGAGTTGAGTGAAGAACCGATTCAGGCGTAAAAATGAGTGGAAACCACGAGGTATAAAGATCAAGGCATCACATCTATGACTGATGCGCCCATAGTGCACTCGGGTTTGATGGATTTTTTTTTTTTCTTCATTAAATCAGATCATCGTAACACAACAAGCCCAAGATACAGAACCGACAAAAGGTTAATGTGGAAACTACTCGGACCGCCTGTCTCTGCATTTCTGTGTTCGTCCTTACCACGGCAACAGGAGTGAGGCAGCCACACTGAGTCCAGAGGAGACAGCCACAATGTACGCCACCACCACATTAGGGATGACCACCAAAAGCATACTGAAGGGCATGATCCACTGGAAAGACGGAGCAGAAGTCAAACTTAGTATTTCATTTGTGTTGAGACGGCACAAAAAAATCAAAAACTTTCCAACCCGTCTTGTCTACATCTACAGACACGTACTGTCAATTTAAGAGTTGCCAGTTAACCGGCTTTTGTCTAAACTACGGGTGAGGTGACATCTGGAGGAAACCCACATAAACACAGCAGCAACCCGGAATCATCATCATGTCAGGCAACTGCACAAACAGTGCAAGCAACGAAAACAAGGTCTGGACTCACTGCAATTCCGAATAAAGCTACTATCTTCTTTCCAAATCTTTCCAGGAACCACTGCCACAGCGGGATGCTTATCACCGCAGACACCTGTGTGGTGACACGGATGGAAAAAAATCAGCCGGCAAAGTTAAACATCATTTGTTTCTTCAAAATAGTTGCAGAGGTTTGACAGAAGCCAGCATCCCTCTGCTAAAGTTCAAAAGAACACAGCTTGCAATAAATGTATTTTTTATCCATAAATAATTATCTTTTCATCAAGGTTTGTTTGAAAAAAAAATATTAATTTGTCAAGCAATACATTTTCAATGTTGAGTAATAAAATAATTTAAATTGTTGCTCGTTTATTTTTTTTTACTTTTTATTTTTTTACAAGGATTCCCCATAAAGTAAAAGGAATTTCAAACTGCTAAGACAATTTTAGCATGTTTCATTTAAAAAAAACTGAATTAATACATTTTATTTTGTAATTTGTGGAGGTTTGTATTCAACAATTAAAAAAAAAACATAGCTTCTAGTAAAATGGACACAGTTAAATGTAAATGTGCTACATGTTCAACTTTTGGAAAATGGAAAATGTGTGTTGCAATGCAAATAACAACTAGAATGACATCACTACGCCGTCCATCAGACTTCTGGTTAAGTTTCTGTGGACATTGTGCTTTTTTTTCCACTATGAGATTGTTATTCTAACATTATTAGCTACTGAATACTGACCTTTGATCCTGAACTTTAATGATGTTTGATTCCGATCGCTCATCTTTGATCAGTGACCTTTGTTCTTGGTCTCTCATCGTTGATGTTGAGTGGTGACGTTTGATCTTAACAATTTTATCACTGATCTTTGTTTCTCATCACTCATCTTTGATCAGTGATCTTTGATCCTGATCGCTCCTCTTTGATCAGTTTTTTCCGATTGCTCACCTTTGATCAGTGATCTTTCTGACTTATCTTTGATCAGTTATCTTTGATCCTAATCACTCATCTTTGATCAATCTTTGTTTCAGATCACTAATGTTTGATCAGTCACCTTTGATCCTGATCACTCATCTTTGTTTCTGATCAGTGATCTTTGTTGCTGACTGCTCATCTTTGATCCTGATCGCTCATCTTTGATCAGTGATCTTTTTGATCACCCATCTTTGATCAGTGATCTTTGATCCTGATCGCTCATCTTTGATCAGTGACCTTGACCATCATCGATCATGATGATGATGATGACTTTTTGATGAACGATGTATTTTGTGTGATTTATATTTTAGTCATAAAAATGAGGATAATATCCATCCCCGTGTGCCTGTCAGGTGCACGAGTGATCAGCTCGCTGCTCACCAGGATGATCAGCACGATGTTTTGGAAGTGATCCCTCAGGTCTGTGGCGTAGGTGCAGAACAGGACAAAGTTGCTCTGCACCAGCTGCAAATCAAACATTCAGACATTTAGATGTGTCTCGTGTGCTGTGCAGACAACAACCTCAAAAAACTGCTAAAGTGTCCATCTGCACTGATCAAATCAACATTGAGCGCTGGAAGTTCTGTTGTATTTACAAACCCGGGCCTGGCTGTGTTTACTCTAACGCCCAGTGTTGTGTCTGAGATGTGCTGCACAAATAAATCAGCGTTTGTACCTGAAAGGCGACGGTGATGAAGAGGAACGCAGCGGTTAGCGTGAGGTACGGCCCGTGTCTCATCACCAGGAAGAAGCCCTTATGGAACGGGATCTGCTTGTCCGTCTTTGAGGCGTACGGATCTGAAACGGTGAGATGTGGAAGATATAAAGGAGTCCGCAGCGTATCGGATAACAAAGTACAGATTTAATGCTGGAAACGCTGCAGCGAATCCTGAAAGGCAGAATCGACTGACAACACGAGCAGCAGCACAAGAATGTCACCTGGAGTGATTGCTAAGGTTTTATCCTGATGTTTGATCCTGAGATTTAATACTGATTGTTGAACATGATTTACGGAGGTTATTGTTTCTTGTTCATCTGTCTGATATGAGTACATCAAAGTAGAAACACAAATACAGCAATACTCTAAGAGCACATAGTGCTGTTTACATGGTGACTTTGACAGTTTCTTATTTTTGATCCTGATCACTAACCTTTGATTACTCATCTTTGATCATCATCTGTGATCTTGATCACTGAATTTAGATTCTAATCACCAAACGTAGATTCTGATGGCTCATCTTGGATATGGCTGTACTTGATAGTACAAAAAAAACAGCAAACTTTGACACTAATCTTTTACCTTTTGATCTTAATTATCAATAATTATGATCACTGTGCTTTGACTCCAATCACTCATCTTTGATCCTCCTCTATGATCCTGATCAATGAACTTGGTGGTGATTTCTAAAATCTGATTCTGATCTCTCGCGCACAAGATCCTGATTACTAAAGTTTTATCCTGATGTTTGATCTTGAGATTTAATACTGATTGTTGAACTTGATTTACGCAGGTTAATGTTTTTTGTTCATCTGTCTGATATTTACTTTTATCTGCAGGAATCCTTAAAAGACCTTTGATTGTACCTGCTGAGCTGTATGGTAAATTAGATTAACATGTGTGTTAGTCTAACTTATTAACTTAATTTCAAAGAACTTAATTCATTCAGGTGTTACCAATTGACACAACTCAATTAAGTTGGTTCAAGTATTTTCGTTTTTCGGTGTGGGCTGGTGTGCGAGTGGTGCAACACGCCCACACACTGAGAAAAAGAATGAGACACGCCCCCTCTGCAACAAGGAAGGTGAGAAAGCAGAAACAAAAAAAGTTGTGATCTTTCATAACTTGCAGAAAATATGCACAATATGACCCCTTTAAGACTCGCACGTTATGAGCAGTGACCCTGTCTCGAAATGTCTCACCGTCTTTCTCTTTGACTCCCATGAACATCACCACAGTGCAGACGAGGAACACTCCCCCAATGACGCCGGCGGCGATCATATACACCTCCTTCTGCAGAGAGAAAGGAAAATCACACACACAACCTCGATCAATCCGGCTCTTCTTACACCGTCCCGTCTATTCTGAGCCCTTTGCTTAATCTTTAATTCATAATGTTCCCGAAAGCTTAAAATATTTAAATTAGTGAAATTGCTGCGCCACAATTATTTTATGTTTTCCATTTTTGTGCAGGTTTTACTCACAGGCTGTGACCCGTTTTAACAGATTCCCTGTGAATTTCTCACCGTGCAATTAAAAGCACCAGCATGAAGAAACCTCAAGTTGCTCTGAGGCCTAAAATAGGCTTTTCACTGTTTAATGTCGCACCCAACAGGAACTGCCCTCCCTCAAACAGAATCTGTTTGTTTGCTATTTTTCCGTGTGGCTCGGCCTGTGTGGTTCCTTATGATTTATTCCCATCAAATGTTCCCTGTTTCCATCAGCGCGCGGCCTTTGCCCAAACTGTGTGCCACCCTCACCAGCGACCACGGAGGAATCCGGCGGCTAGCTGCAGAGGGTTTGGCGCGGCACGCTGGTCGCCCTGTTAAGGTTCACCCAAAATCCACTGGGAAAGAACCATTTGAACCCCAAATAGCTGCGGCGCGAGGGAATCCAGCGGGCAACAGCTCGGAATCGGCTTGTTTCATCTTCACAAAAGAGATAGCTTCACCACCACGGTTTGTCTCGGTGTGTTTATTTACAGCTCTGCAAACTGCAGCGTGGATGTGAAAGCACGCTGTGGTGTTCTGTGTATGACTTTTAAAGGGGTCACGCTGTGCGAAATCCATTTTTAAAAATTTCCTTTACATACAGACAAAGGTTCAAGTTAAATAACCTTAAATGCAAAACATTTCCCTCTCACTGTACAAGGTGAACCTGCCCTGAAGGTCCTAAAATTTTCACCATAAAGAGCTTGTTTTAGATGTTTGTGACATATGTCACAGAAGTCCATAATTGGTCAAACACATCCACTGAGACCATCTGTTCTCTGTGGGAGACTTTCCTGCACTTTGTCCACAGGCTGTATATATGGTGGACAAACCCTCTGTGATGTCAGCCATCAGTTTTCTGAAGAGTTTTGGCGATTAAAAATGGCTGCTGTGCGTATCACCATGTTGGCAGTGCTGACTCCACCTACATCCTGGCTAATCCATAAACAGGTAAAGAAGTGAAGGGTCACAACACCTCATCTGACATGGGCGGAATGAATAAAGCCTAAACAGGCCCCATCTCACAGTTACAGAACAAACTAAAGCTAACAGGCTATCCTCGGGTGTTTTATCAAAGCGTATTTTTGGGGACTAGGTGGTGGTTTTCATGACAGATGGTTTGGATGTGGGTATTAAAAATGATAACTGGTTTATTTCCTTCGTAACCATGACTTAAATGGACCTGTCATCACCAAGCTATATATACTTGCTAAAATCGCTAACTATGCTAACATACAAAATTCAAATAACATGGGCATTTCACTTGATGAACAGATGTCTCAGATGATCCACTACGACAATTAACCAGATGCAGCAAACCATATTATTAAAGATATATGCAATAAAATGCTCCAAAAGGATAGGCACAGTCTTCCACAAATGCTAGCAGCCACAGCTAGCACTCTTTGGTTGTAGAGCTCGGACTCAGCTCAGCGGAATACATTACCTATCACTCAAAGCGACCTCACATTTTAACATGGGATTCTATGGGACTGTGCTCACTTTTGGGGCCAGGCTCCAGTGGCCATTCGAGGAACTGCAGCTTTTTTCCCTCTTCCGGGTAGGCTGCATTTTTGACAGCTAGAGGTTGAGGCTTGATTGCAGCATCTCAGTTCCTATGTGGTATTTTTGGCTATAAACGTGAACGTGCTTGGACAAAAACTCTATTAACTAGTTGGAAATATATATACTCGTAATTTGTGTCCTTTAAGTTATGTTTTGCAGCAATATTTACAACTTAGTAATGTGAGCTGCTCTCAGATGATGTGGCGAGTCATAAATAGTCGTAATGACTTACAGACTGGAGGCACCTTAATACGGAGCCCCAGTTTGGAGGGTCTGATCTGGAGGAGGGCGGCTTTGTGGTGGCAGTGAGACTGGAGCCCTCCCAGGATGTTGGTCTTAGATATCAAACGGTGGCTTCTCCCTTCATTCCTGTCGGTTACGCGCGCTAAAACCGGAATCTTGTTTTGCTGTCACATCCTGGAGACAGCCGGAAAACATGGACCCGACTTTAAACCGTCTGCCTTATTTAGCCTTATTTTCGAGCCAGCTCTGCAGCCTACTTATGTGCACCTGGGTTTGTGCTCGTGCTTACAGCGTGTGACAGGTAATCCTGGGCGTGCAGCAGGCTCCTGATGATCTCTGCCCCGCTTCCGTTGCCAAGGTAACCAGCAGATACGTTTTGCGTGCGGCAGTGCTTGCGAGTGTGAGCGCTGGCCACGATCTGGCCCTGGATGGCAGCACCCGCGAGTGTCCCCAGCACCTCCATGGTCATTCCTGGAAACACAAAAAAGTTCTAGAAAGTTGACGATACAAAGCATCTCACTGAAACGTGCAAAAGATTTCCTGCTTTTTGCACAAGACTCACGGTAGGCAGTGGCTGAGTCTCGCTCCTTCTGGTCTGTGCTCAGGAACATGGTGAGAGCAGAATAAGGCACGTGAAAGCACTGCGGTGGAACAAGAGGAGACCGTCACGGGTTTTAATCACCTCCACCGGATTACGTAATCAGTGGCGTTTGCTTATTTTGCAAGACCACTCAAAAAGTTTGACAAAGTAGGTGGAATAATGGCTCATATCAAGACAAAGACATTGTTCCATCTTAGAGTTGATCTGAATCCAAATTTGAATTCTGGGTCACTTTTTAATCCTCAAAAACAAATGCAATGATCTCAGTTAAACCTGTCAGGTCATAAAATACAAAAATTTCCCATTTCCCAATATCAACATGAAACATATTAGAGCCTGACCGATGTGGATTTTTGGAGGGCTGATACGATAATGATATTAGGGAGTAAAAAAATGTATGATATCAATATATCTGCCGTTATATACATAAAGAATGCAAAGACTAACATTTGGTTGTCAAACCCTTATGACAAAGAAATGTAATTTAAGTTTGAAGTTTTGCAGTTAAACATGAATTTTATAATGAATATCAAGTATGTCCAACAAGGTCACATTGCTCAGTATTTGCACCTCGACTTTGGCCCCACCAACCTGTTGGCATAGCGACCACTTGTGTGTTGTTGCCATGCAACGCCCAATCAAATTTAAACTGAGTGTTGGCACTTTCTCTTGTAGCTAATGTGGCCGAGGGGTGATGGAGGTCCCAGCGATGTTTGACAACATTGTAGGTAGTCATCGGAGTGCCCTCTGTTGAACAAACTCTGTAATGACACCGTTTCCAACAGACAGTTTTTTCTGCATTGTTTATTTAGTAAAATAAAAGCTTACGTATTTGCAAATATAATGCCGATACTGATATACTTGTCAAAGGCTCCTATCGGCTGATATCAGCCAACTAATATATCAGGCAGGTTCTAATATAAATATATACACACACACAATTTGGCATAAAATTAATATCACAGTACAGTATTTTTCACTTTTTAGATGGTGATATCACGGTATTACTAGTTTTACAATGTGTGTCCACTTCGATAATTTTCTTTTTTGAGCAAACATTTAACCTGGACCATTTTCATTTTCAAATCTGCTCGTTTAAAGTAAAAATCCGAGTGAAAAACTGAATAAATCACAGGTTTTTACCATTTTATATGTTTGAAAGATGTGTGGCTGTGTTAATTAACGATTGCGAAGATTTAAACGAGTTGGCAGGACAAAAAGCCCACTGGTTTAGTTTAACCATTTCGATCGTCCATGTAACTGGTGCGCAGGTGCGCATGCCACATGCAATGCACTCTACTGCACACTGGGAGCAACTTGAGCATTAAGGACCTTTCTCGAAGAAAGTTACTGATTTATCCACCTTGCTAACCTTGAGACCGTCGCCTTCCCAATGTGAAGGCTTGGATATATGTGAAATTTGGTCGTTTTTTGCTAAAATTCTTGTTTGCTGAAAAACGCTTGCACAGTAATCACTGCAGTTTCCATGTCGGCAAACCTCAGCCGTCTGTTTTCTCCTTCCTCACCACCTATCCCAGAGAATAGGCGAGCAAACCAAGTCGTGCTTTACTTTGTAATTTACACAAGAGCTCAGTCAGCACTGCGGACACATGAGCCAGCGTAGCTGCGACAAAAATAAGTGCATCCTTGCGAGGACTGTCAATTATGGGGCCTCGACTGCATGCAGACATTTACAGAACTGAAACCCCGACAGAAGTGAGAACTAATCAGTTTAAGGTGGAATCTGTTATTATTCAATGACACAAACACATGACTATATTTCAAACTCTGCTTACAGGCTGTGACGATAACAGCGCGCCTTTCCCATGCAGTTAAGTTGACATGTACATACGAGGAGAAACAATGAAGAGAGGCTAAAAGTGGTAACCAGCATTTACCCAGTGAGAGATTCCTGGCAGGACTGAGCATATACTTATCAAGTAGTTAGAATGACAAGCCATTACAGCTCACCGCGGAGTGGCTACAGCGGTCTGCATGCTCTGCAGCACATGTTCTACGGGCCACTCCACAACCAAGAGGGAGAGATAAATGGTCTGGACCATAGTAAGAGAAGCCAACCGAAATATGCACACTTCCGCGTTGAGGCGAGGTATCTAAGAGCACCGGGGTTTAACCTGCTGCACGTCTCACAAATCAAAGTGTAGACAGACACTACTCAGGCAAAAATACAAATAAGATTAGTCGTTGTTTGCCCAATACTAGGGAACAGTACCATGTGCATGAGGATGGCAACGTCTACGTCAATCTGACATTTGACACCACTAACCTTGATCTTCAATCAAATGCTTGACCTATGGGTAACATTTACTTGTTGCCAAAATTAAATCTATAAGGGCAATTTTGGGGTCAACCTTCATTGGCATACCAAGTTTAATAGAAATCAACCAAAGGAGGTAGGGAGGAGTCAGCACCCAAACAGACACATAGGCATGACATTGGTGCCAATGATTGACTCTTCGCAAATTTGACCAAGCTGTGCATCTCCTCCTCATGTTTGCCAGGTTTCGTGCAATATGAATATGAATTTTTAATTTCGGCCTTGGACACAAATAACCTTGACTTCAATGATTGACCTTTGGTAAATTTGATTTTATTTGGGAAATTCCAGACCCCTCCTACATATGTGTCAAGTATGGTGTACATCGGAGTGGACAAAAATAATAAATAATAAAAAAATTGAGCACTTTGACCCCATTGATCTTGACCTTTACCAAAAGAAAACAGGGCAATTTTGGGTTGGTTATCATTCTAATATCAAGTATCGTGGAAATAGGCCAAACGATCTACAATTATTGGGAGAACAAACAGATAAATATTACTAAAAAGAAAAAGTATAATTTGCTTCATTTTGTATGCATAATGTGTTTTAGAAGACTCAGAATTGTCTCAGTCAACACTTTTCTTGTGCATATTGTGGAAGTGCAAAGATCAGCACAAGCCAAGTTCAAGTGCCACTTGCTTATTAGAATTTTCCAGACGCTGAAGTAACTTTTATGCCATTGCAAACATGGGAGGATGGTGGAAAGGTGCGGTAGTCTCTCATTTGGATAAAGTAAGCTGTTGGTATTTTGGTGAAAACTGGCTTTTGTGAATTTAGCTGAAAATAGTCTTCTCTGACCAATGTCTGTTTGTGGCCTAAAGTCACCTAGCCACTTAAGTGTGGAGTCTGTCAGCAATCTGCAAGCATGCAGCAAAAAGTCCAACCAGTGCACATATTTGTAAAAGGTATTTAAAATTCAGATTCAGAGTCACTACTTCTGCCAGAGTGCAACCGCAGCCCAAGACAGGTCAGGTAGACTCGATACTCTGACATTTTAAGTGCAAACAAGGCACCTTGTGGTCTAGCATCGTTCCTTCAGGAATAACGGAATCATTCACGTTCTTGAAAAGGACAGATGCACACACAGACGAAGCATGATGCTACATGGTCCAAAAGTTCATAGGGTAGGGAAACCCAGTATACTACTTATGACTATGCATATAAATTTTGGACTCAATCGTATAGAGGTTACAGCCATTGTCCGACATCATGTACAGAGTCCACGATGCTTGATGTGGTTGTGTTGTAAAAATCCTGACGGCCCAAATGGATGACCCAAAAACATCTTCCAAATACACACACTAGCATATTATATAGTAGGGAAAAATCAATTATGCATAATCTGTAGGGGGTCCAAATACTCATTATGCATTTAGTAGGAGTAGTCGAGAGGTAATCTGATTGTCTACTACCATAGTGCGCAAATCGACAACATTACACTATGCAGCTGGAGCCTAGTGACCATAGAAGAAGAACTTCATGGGGAAATTTAAATTAGATGGCAGGCATACACAAAAACAGCAGAGCCATCCAAGGGACTATGGTATTGTATAAATACACGTCTCATTTACTTCTTGTACGTATGACAGTAACACTCGGGTGGTATGTACGAACAGACATTAAGTACATACTAAGTATTCAGATGTAGGGATAGTATTTGATTATGCATATCAATTTTCAAATGAATTGGATCAGGTGTTCAGAAATTGAACAATAAAACATAAGAAATGGACACGTGCACGGACAGAGTGCGATTCTGTATCTCGCGTGTCAGCATGGCCAGTAAGGGACAACGTCATGAATACCTACACAGTTCTGAAACAGCCTTTGCACTTACAGTGATCAGGGTTTGATAGAGGCAGTAGAATCCCAAGTACCAGATGAACCTGCAGCTGATGAACGGAGGAACAAACCAGAGGTAGAAGTAGGACACCACAAGAAAGGGCGTGCAACCCACCATCCTAGAAAACACAAATATTGCTCAGATAAGATCAGACTGAGACTGTTAACAATTTGCTCCACATCTGTGGCGATTAAACCTCCCACCACCTGTATCCACCCTCATGTGGTTTACAAATGAATGAATGTTTTTACAGTGACAGGAGTGCAATTAATGCCACAAACCCCTCTTGGAAGATCAAACTGAAGTGCATATTTTGATGGCGGGATCAAATCAGCGTTTGCGTCAAATCAGCGTTTGCGTGTCAATTCCTGCAGAAAGGATGTGGAATTTGGTGGACCAAAACCAGAGGATGAAAAACCGCGTCTTCGGTGAGTAAAAGTCTTAAGACATATCTGTTCCATCCACCCAGGAAACCAGCTGATAATAATTTGTTCAACTCTTCGGGCTGGTAGAAGAACTAATTAGTGAAATCACCTGTTTCAGGTGCACAGATAGAAAGAAGCAATACATGGGAGAACTTTTAACCACTGAAGCCGGGGTTTTCCCCGTCTGACCAAAACCCATGGCCTTCTTACTGTGAGCTAAGAGTGCTAACCATGTTACACCATGAAACTACCAAGAAGCTAACTCAAAAGCAAACTGAATCTAAAATTTACTTCATAAACAGCTAAGTTAAGAGCTAACTGAATCCAAAACAAACTTAATATGAAGCTAAATGCTAGCTGACTGTAAAACGAAATGAATATGAAGCTAAATGCAAAGCTAGCCCTATATTACGCTAATTTAATGTGAAACTAGCCAGTGGCTAAATGAATCTAAAAACTCAATAGAAATCAAACCAAATTTGAAATTAGCAGAATATTTATCTCACCAGAAGCTGACTGGATATAAAATTAACCAAACATAAATCTTTCCAAAAATTAACAGACTATAAATCTGACTTGATATAAAGCTCACTGAATATAAAGCCAAATGAAAGTTAACTGATGATAAATTTAAAATATAAAGCACACTGAGTTTGAAACTAACTGAAGCTTACAGAAAATAAAGATCACTGGAAAGCAAAAATCTAAAAATGAATCTAAACATAATAGAAAACATACATGGATCTAAGATCTAACTATAAAAGTGTTTTTAAATTATTATTCTTACAGTTTTTGTTTATAAAATTTTAAAAATGTGTTGACTGTAGCCTTGAACCTTTTGAAACAGTAGTTTTGAAACAGCTGGCGCCATACTGAGGCTCCATTTACTACAGAATGTGTTGTCTTCCATTGAATTGGACTCCAGAACAATATTCTGAAACACAGTTAAAACAAAAAGTTTTGAAACATTCCAGAGCAGTGTTTCAAAAGTCATCCCCAACCACACATTCTGTCCAATCTTTAATTGTCTTATTACAGTCGAGTTCTGTTGTACATTTCATCCTGAATTTGCCAACATATTACATCTAATGCTTTGACATTTCATATTAAATTAGATGAAGGTATACAGCATTAGATTCTTCTCCCAAAATGGCAGCAAATGTGACAAATATATTTACGGCACATTTAAAATTTTGTTAAAAACAAAAAACAAACAAATGCTACCTCAAAGGAGGCATCACTTCCATTTTAAGATATCAGATAAAGAGATGACAGCAGTTCTGTTATGCTGTTACAATCGGACCGTATTTCTCTGAGATTACAGTGAGGGAAATGATGATGTTTCCCTAAGTATGACCGGAATCTGTCCTGGGAGGGACACGGAAACAGGGAATACCACAGCATTTCAAACCAAGCTTTGCACAAACACAAATCCGACAGATGAAAACCAGGACAAGGCAGCACGGAGGGATTCTGCTGTGTTGTTGAGTCAGAATGGCATGTTGGTCATGTATAATTCATAAGTAAACAGCTGTTACATATCATTATGGTAAAAGCTGTGCATGTGAAATAAGGAGTGGAAGACTAGAATCTATATTGTGGCTCGTGTGCAAACACGACGGTATCATTCCGAGTGCAACATCCGTTCCTTTGAAGATTAAAACACGGGAGATCCCACTCTCTAATTGGAGCCTGGATAAGCGGTAACACCGACACATGTACCAGTATCAAAGGGACTGATGTAATTTAGATGACTGTGAGAAAAAATTTGCTGTGCACCAGCGTTTAATAAAGACATGATGTATGCTGAATATAACAGAGAGAAAGAGGGAGATGGAGGAAGGGAACAGTCATTTCGAGCATCGTCCAGCCCTCCCACAGGGGCCGGCTCTTGCCCCCTCACGCAGCTCCTGATTGTTTGGTTTAACAAAGGGGGTTGACAGTGCTGCAGTATTGACTGGTCGGTCATGCGAGTGTTGAAAGGCCCCTGGACAGTTAGAATGTTCTGCAAGATGGTTGCATTCGGAGAGTCAACAAAGGCGCGTCTGCAAACGTGCACATGCTGAACGTGCATGCACTTCTCCGATCTTAATTAAGCAAACAAGAGATGATAAAAGGTAGTGGCTGTTCTCTCACTATGGCTTTCTTTCACAGTTTGTCTGATTATTGGATTGTCAGCAGAATATCAATAAATAGCGACGGTCTAGTGGTTAAGGTGTTGGGCTTGAGTCCAGAAGATCATGGGTTCAAATCCCCACCTGACTGGAAAATCACTAAGGGCCCTTGGGCAAGGCCTTTAATCCCCTATTGCTCCCGGTGTGTAGTGAGCGCCTTGTATGGCAGCACCCTGACATCGGAATGAATGTGAGGCATAATTGTAAAGTGCTTTGAGCGTCTGATGCAGATGGAAAAGCGCTATATAAATGCAGTCCATTTACCATTTCGAAGGTGGCACTTCCCTTTGATCTGTGATTCTTTGATCCTTGACCCTTTATCTTTGATTTTTGAGCCCAGTTAGTTTGATCCTAATTATAGAATCAAAGCAAGACAGGCAAATAATTATCTTTGAACATTTGCACTTAATAGATCAGCAGTGTGGATCAAAGATAAGCGATTAGGATCAAAGATCAGACATCAAGATGAAAGTTCAGAATCAAAAGCCGCACATCAAAGATAAGTGATTAAAATCAAAGGTCAGTGGTCAGGTTCAAACATCAACATTCGGCATCAAAGATCTGCTGTAATAATATTAATAATAATAGTAATTATTATTATTATTTATATAGCACTTTTAAGGAAAATATTTCAAAGTGCTTTCCATGATAAAACATCAGAGCCTAATAATATAATGATGGTTTAAACATAAGCACAGCAGAGCATAGCAAATTAAAATCAAACATGAAATACAAAGATACAACCCCTGGCAAAAATTATGGAATCACCGGCCTCGGAGGATGTTCATTCAGTTGTTTAATTTTGTAGAAAAAAAAGCAGATCACACACATGACACAAAACTGAAGTCATTTCAAATGGCAACTTTCTGGCTTTAAGAAACACTATAAGAAATCAAGAAAAAAAGATTGTGGCAGTCAGTAACGGTTACTTTTTTAGACCAAGCAGAGGGAAAAAATATGGAATCACTCAATTCTGAGGAATAAATTATGGAATCATGAAAAACAAAAGAACGCTCCAACACTTCACTAGTATTTTGTTGCACCACCTCTGGCTTTTACAACAGCTTGCAGTCTCTGAGGCATGGACTTAATGAGTGACAAACAGTACTCTTCATCAATCTGGCTCCAACTTTCTCTGATTGCTGTTGCCAGATCAGCTTTGCAGGTTGGAGCCTTGTCATGGACCATTTTCTTCATCTTCCACCAAAGATTTTCAATTGGATTAAGATCCGGACTATTTGCAGGCCATGACATTGACGCTATGTGTCTTTTTGCAAGGAATGTTTTCACAGTTTCTATTCTATGGCAAGATGCATTATCATCTTGAAAAATGATTCCATCATCCCCAAACATCCTTTCAATTGATGGGATAAGAAAAGTGTCCAAAATATCAACGTAAACGTGTGCATTTATTGATGATGTAATGACAGCCATCTCCCCAGTGCCTTTACCTGACATGCAGCCCAATATCATCAATGACTGTGGAAATTTACATGTTCTCTTCAGGCAGTCATCTTTATAAATCTCATTGGAACAGCACCAAACAAAAGTTCCAGCATCATCACCTTGCCCAATGCAGATTCGAGATTCATCACTGAATATGACTTTCATCCAGTCATCCACAGTCCACGATTGCTTTTCCTTAGCCCATTGTAACCTTGTTTTTTTCTGTTTAGGTGTTAATGATGGCTTTTGTTTAGCTTTTCTGTATGTAAATCCCATTTCCTTTAGGCGGTTTCTTACAGTTCAGTCACAGACGTTGACTCCAGTTTCCTCCCATTCATTCCTCATTTGTTTTGTTGTGCATTTTCGATTTTTGAGACATATTGCTTTAAGTTTTCTGTCTTGATGCTTTGAAGTCTTCCTTAGTCTACCAGTATGTTTGCCTTTAACAACCTTCCCATGTTGTTTGTATTTGGTCCAGAGTTTAGACACAGCTGACTGTGAACAACCAACATCTTTTGCAACATTGCGTGATGATTTACCCTCTTTTAAGAGTTTGATAATCCTCTCCTTTGTTTCAATTGACATCTCTCGTGTTGGAGCCATGATTCATGTCAGTCCACTTGGTGCAACAGCTCTCCAAGGTGTGATCACTCCTTTTTAGATGCAGACTAACGAGCAGATCTGATTTGATGCAGGTGTTAGTTTTGGAGATGAAAATTTACAGGGCGATTCCATAATTTATTCCTCAGAACTGAGTGAGTCCATATTTTTTTCCCTCTGCTTGGTCTAAAAAAGTAACCGTTACTGACTGCCACAATTTTTTTTCCTGATTTCTTATAGTGTTTCTTAAAGCCAGAAAGTTGCCATTTGAAATGACTTTAGTTTTGTGTCATGTCTGTGATCTGCTTTTTTTCTACAAAATTAAACAACTGAATAAACATCCTCCGAGGCCGGTGATTCCATAATTATTGCCAGGGGTTGTACCACACATACCAATAAATGGGTGATTCTTTAACTACGGGCACTATTGGCCTTGTAAATGTAATTTCCACCACACCATTGCCTTACAATATAAAGGGCCTTGGGGCAACTGTTTGTTGTGATTTGGCGCTATATACATGTGCTCTGATGTCACTGTTTATCTCCATAGAAACTACCCAAACAATCTTTCATACAAACTGTTTAAAGGGACATTACAGTGTTGTGGAAATTACGGCAACAGTGTGGGACGACTACATTTTGTTTAAAAAAATCACAACAGTTGTATGACATTGAATACCCCAATTATGTTTTGATTATTTTACTGATATTTTATAACATTAGAAAAAACGTTTTTTACCATTCATTTTTATCATTGAAGATCAAAAGTCTGGGTGTGGGACAAGATCAAAATGGCAATATTTGCATATAATGATGCTGAAAAAAGGTGAAAAAGTCATCATAGACTACTAGAACAAATTTCTTAACACACTTTCATTGTAAAGATAACTATAAAAGTCTGAAATTTCCCCTTTTTTCTGTTTTTCATACAATATGATCAAAGGACATAATAAGTGCCCGTAGTCTAAGAATCATCCAAATATAGTTAAACTGAAATATATTCATTCATTCACTTTCTCTACCTGCTTAGCCCAATTAAGGGTCATGGGGGGGTGGAGCCTATCCCAGAGAGGCAGTGTACACCCTGGACAGGACGGCAGTCTATCACAGGGCCACATATAGACAAACAAACACATTTTTCCAGTTCACTTAACCTGCATGTCTTAGGATGCGGGAGGAAGCTGGAGCACCCGGAGGGAACCCACACAAACACGGTGAGAATAACTAATCTGAGATGTAAGCAGGAAAAAATAAATACATTTTTAGATGAGCCTAAAAAGCACCAACTGAACTGGATATTCTAATGTCAAGTGTAAAACTATTCCATAAAGTAGGAGCTCGATATGCAAAGGCTCCAAAGCCTGCTGACTTCTTTTTAACCCCAAGTACACAATTCAAGGCTGCATCGTTAGACCGCAGGGCATGACAAGGCACATGAGGTTGAAGAACTTCTGCAAGACAGGTGAGTGCACAACCACTCAGAGCCTCATAAGGCAACAACAACAAAAACCCTTAAAATCAAACAGGAACAAAAGTCAGAATCAAAGATAAGCAGCCAAAGAAGAATGATTAGCAGCAAAGATCAGGATAAAATCACATCTCAGCAATTAGAATATAAGCCGCTTAGTGACATGATTAAAGGAAAAACCCTCTCATGATGAAAAAGAATAAGAAAAAAAAGGAATATGTCAACAGAGTAGTAAATAGAGAATTGTAGGACCTTCACGGCGCTATCCACTCTCTGCTTTCTTCAAGATTCCCCTTGTCGCGGGGACAGCGGATTATCAGAACCACAAAGAAATAAACAGGTCAACCCCCAGGAGGGATGTCGTGGAGAAGAACTCAGGCCAAAGATACAAATCAGTTCATCTTTGGTCAGTGATATGTCCACTAGAAAGGGAAGTGCACTTCACACTGCATGGTTGGAAAGGGGCTTTCCACAAAGGGTACAACTCAGGGAGTGTCACAAGCATTCTTCATTATTATTTTAAACGGATATGCACAAACAAGCAACTACAGCTTCCCAATAGTAATCAATGCTGGTTGAACACCAGCAGCATCCATCTTCTGTGAAGTTATATTGTGTGTTTGTGGTTTTAGAGGATGACAGGATATTGGGAGATGTGTTGAGGTCTTGCATGAGTGGCAGAGAAGTAATGTGAGGGTGGTGCAGGATGTGTATGAGGACAGTGCGACAATGATGAGGTGTGCAGTAGGCTTGAAGGCTGATTTCAAGGTGGTTTGAGCATCTTATGGGCGATACATTATGGAGGGAAGGGCTGAATAACCTGTGTGAGTCCTTCAGGAAGCACATTTGAGCCTTAAAGCTACAGTGTGCAGGACACAGTGTCCTCTAGTGATGAGGCTGCAGATTACATTATGCTGTCACCTGACACCAGTTTGTTTCCCTTCATGTTTTCACTTCTTTGAGGATGCAGACATGAAGTTACCTGACAGAAAAGAGCTGAAGCAAATCCAAAGGCAAAACGAGACGTTACATAAATTTAATAAAATGTAACTCTGCAGTGTGACGTTACACAAGAATGCCGCACAACACTGGTTTATCCAGTGCAGTCCTCAGGTGGGACGTGGACCTGAGAAAATCTGGAATGTGTCGTTTCCACTCAAACATTACGTCGTGTTATGGCCTTAATTAGAAGTGGAGGCAAAGCTGCGCATATTAACACTGGCATGTTGCCATGTTTGTACCAGGGGAAAAAAGGGATGTTTTTTGCTTCAAGCCATTCACTCAGATAAATAAATCATGAACTTGTTTTCCATTTTTTTTGCACTGTCCATTGAGAGCTTTTGTGTATTTTGTGACATGGCAGTTTTGGTATTTTCTTATTGTTGTCATGATATTTTATAAAAATGAATAGTTTGTTAATTTTTATGTATTACATCATATTATTCCTGAGGTGTGGCCTCAGATATGTCTACAGTTTCATTTTGTAAGTACTGTCAAGACCTTTTATGGGAAAGCAATAACAGCGAGAGGACTGGGGGGGGGGGTGGACACAGTCCTCAGCTTTAATCAATCCAGCCCACAGATACATTTCCAATCAATTATAATGGAAGCTGTAAAATTGTTTTTATTTGTGTCCATCTATTTAGAAGAAGATGCTCACACATTACCAGTAATGCATTTTGAGGCATGTTATCGCCATGTTCCCAATACTGTGCAAACGTTTTAGGTATCTGAGAGTTTTTGCAATTTTTTTTTCCATCAGTAGGACAACGGAAATGTGCAAACATTCACATTCCAGAATTCATAATTCCAGAATTCAAAAAAATGATATTATAACAAATAATCAATGATCATTTTTCTCCTTTCATTAAATTAATTCATTAATTAATGAGTTGCAAAACTCGTTTCCAAAATTTAAACAACAATAATATGTAGATGTGCTGGGAAAAACAGCTGCTGATCATAACTAATAGAATAATAATATAATTATTAAAAACCTAATTAAATATACCCCATTTTCCCCCAAATTGCAGAAGATCGCCAAAAACAAATAATGTAGTTTAATGAGGTCAACAGTTGTATTTTTAAAAGTTGATATACTTATAATTTGAAAATATTATAAAGTCAACAGTTTGTCTCTCTTTTTCCCCCAAACATTTCTATATTTACTGTTTTTAAAATGTTTATAATAATAAAAATTAATACATTTTCTATTATCTTACTATTATATCAAATTTGACTCACTAAAATAAATGTAAAGTTGAGCAAATATTATAGATCATCAAGAAAGGCTATAACACTGAAAATTTGCTGTTTAATTTAAAAAAATCTTATTTTTAAATTCAATATTAAGTGTCATTTTAGTTCCATTATGTAATGTATAACCTGGCTCTTTGACTGCAAAAAATTTAATTTGATGGACAGTGCACATCATCAAAGTTACTCATCAAAGTAGCTGAGGAAATGCAAAAACTGCAATATGGAAGGAGAGCGAGACACATTTGTGGTGTGATCAGGAATCTCACCAGGGCATCAGTCTGCCTATCTTGGTCCATCTGCTCTTTGTGATGAAGAACCCAACAATCAGGTCAGTCACTGCGCCCCACGCCTTCCCTACAAACAGCACCATGGACGCCTGGAAGGCGTTGATCTACAGAGCAGAACACACACAGACATGAGAAACACATGCAGATTCTAAAGTCCATAGAAATTAAAAAAACAAAATCTCTTTCTTGTCACCTGAGCAACATCAAGCAAGTAGATTTGCAGGAAGAAGGCTGTGGCACTTGCCGCCACTTCCTTGGGTGCGCCGCCAATGGCGAAGCACAGCTTGCTGCATAATGACAACCTCTGGCTCAAATCGGTCTGCAAAGACAGAGGTGAAAACAGAAACAGTAAAATATGCTACTGTAGCTCAGTTTGTAGGCTGCAATAGATTAAACACAAACAGCCAGTGCAAAGAAAAGCACCATAAAAATAAAATTATGTTTCACCTATAATATACTCACATGTTGACAGGAAAAGATTGTTGGGAATAGAAATAAGAAAATGTGCGAGTTTGTCACTCAGTAAAGATAACTTCTTTCCATATAGACAGATGCCAAAAAAGTCACAAAGCAAGTAAACAGACACGCAAAACAAATAAACTGCCCATAAGGGCAGGGACACAACTGTACTGTAAGTTGACTTTTGGCTGTCAGCCCATCTTATTTTCACCAAACGTTAACTTCTCAAATGAAAAAATAGTCTTGACCTTGCCACACATTTGAGCAGCTTTTATCACCATCTAGTGGGCGATGTGAGCATTTCAGGGCATCTGTACATTTCCTACTTGATACCAAAAACTGAGTACAAAAGGCATTTAAAATGTGAGATATGCATGATTTTTTTGTTTTTTTTGGCAGGCAGCATTTTGACTTCCCAGTATTAATGTATAAAGTTTAAACAATTCGATTTTGAGAGTTTTACGGTTCTTGAGTTTTAGGATGCGGAAGGTTTTGCTGGATGGATGAAAGCACAGCAATTTCTCTTCATAAACACAACTTACAGTAGTGAATAAGATGTGTTAATTGTCAAGAAATTAGGCCACTGACAACAGCCTTGTGACTCTCAGGTAACTTTATATTTTAGACATTCCCAGACTGAATTCTTTCAATCTTTTCCTGTTGTTCCAAAAATAACAAATGACTCAACAAAGGGTAAACAAACGTAATTACTGTTGCAGGGCTGAAAGTATGCAAGACAGTTATACATCTGTTTTGTCACGAATTCCACTGCATAAGATCATCCGCCCTTTAATCCCAGTGTCAATTCTCCTCAACAGACAAGAACAAGACATACACGCTCGTCGTGGTGGTTAGGTTGGGGGGGGGGGGGGGGGGGGTCCGATACTTTAGAAACAAGCCACCTTCTGTAAGCTTCTCATCCTTGTGATCCATTTTTCATTGTTAGTGTCTTGCGTGCAGCAAAGGAAGTCATGTAAAAAAAGAGAGAGAGACATGGAGGAGAACAATTGTGCCCAATTAACTGACGCCACCATGTACCAATTAATGCACGCGTTTATCTGAGTTTATCCGCCAGATTTGACTGAAATTGTTGGCATTTTTGAAGATGTTGCCACAGACAGGCAAATACAATAGACAGGTGTGGACATTCCATTAGAGGCTAAAGATTCAATGTCTTGAAACAGTTTAAAAAGAATGATGGTGGCATGTCATGGGTGGTGGGAGACTCCCCTCCTTCCCCCCCCAAACTGAATTCCTGGATACCCCCCCCACTAAACACACCAACCAAAATATTCTGGAGCCAGTCGTGGATGGATCAGACTGAGACCCCACTGTGATGTAGACACCAAGGCTCACAGAGGACCCCGCTGAACCCACCGGCACATCCCCAGCCGCACTCTGCGAAAACCATCAGGCCCATTACGTCTACATGTGCGGCGGTGAGCCCAGACTTTCATCTCCACACATGAATAAAACACCACAATCTCGGAAACCTAAAATGCTTTGCCAACCTTTGCCTGTTCCGTCTTTCCTTCAAGCTTGTGTCTGAGGCACAAACAGAAACACAGACGAATGCTCCAAAAAAAAAGTGTCACTCTGCATCCACTGCCTCGAGCCTGGCCCGTTCGTTACTCCCCCCTGTGAGCGTTATGAAAGAAGGAAATCACCAAAGCAACCACAGCCCCAACCGACACACTATTATTATCCAGCTCACGTTTTCTCCTTCTCCTTTTTTCCTCTCCCTCAAAACACTGAGGGGTTTGAGAACGACAATTACCAGGAGGGACGTGTGTAATTATTCAATCACAAGACAAGCGGACCAGAGGTAAGTACAGGCTGCGTGGTGGTTCCAACTTCAAAACTCTCCCTTCTCTCACTCTCGCTGCAATTACCCCTAATTGAAGTCGGTTTGGTGTCTAGAGAATGCTGCTGAACTGATGATGTGCAAAAAAAAACTCTGCGCACCCAGCCGTGCTCTCGCTCTCACCCAACGCTCATTTCTTTCCTTCCAAAATTCCACACTCAAGCTTTCATTCCGGAATTCTTATCATCAAAGAAAGTAAACAGGATATCCTTTCTGCTGCTGCTGTGACAAACAAAACCAGATGCACAGACGCGCGCATGTGAACACACCAGTGCAAAGTAAAGGGAGCATCTGCAAGGTTCGGCCCATCAGCAAGAAGGCGACAAGGACGGATAAGACTAATCTCTAAAGTTAATCCTTTACCGTGCAGGAGGGAAACAATTAACAAAGTCTGTCCTGCACGGCGAGTCGTTTAACTTTATGCAAAGAAAGGGAAGGGCCACGTTTGCGTAAAGAATTGAGTACGTTATATACTTGCAAAATGCTAATCTGGTGAAAAACAAAGCCTTTAAGCAGTTTAAATGTTTGTTTGGTGCAGAATTTAATGACAATTCAGGGTATCAGGGTCAAAACATGGGTTTGACATTGAGGTGTTATCAAGAACAGCTACGTGGTCACTCCAAATTATGGACTGTGAAAGAATACGTTATTCCCATGAAAGCAGACAGTAAAATTTAATCAGAATATCAGTTTGAGCATCTGCAGATAAACAAGGGGGCAATCACATGACCTCTGACCTCTGAGGCCCACCTATTTCATGACATGTTTTACAAACTCTATCCAGTTGATCAATGCTAATAAAAAAATAAAATACCACTTAATCCAGTAAATATTTACAGTGACACCAAAGCAAAGTAGAACTGAGTTACATTTGGTTCCAACAGGTTTAACGGGCTCATTCATAAAGATACACACAAAGTATTAGCTAGATAGCACTGCTGCTAGCTGGATAATAAATTAATAATTACATTAAGGGGCTGTTTGTGTGCTATAAATTATAATAATCTGTTTATAAAAGTTTATACACTACTTTAGTTGGGCAGAATGTGATAAAATTCACTAACATGTCACAATACCTGCTAACAAAAGCTAACTGGGGAGCAAGTAGCAGGAGTAGGCCACAGTAGCTAGCCAGCTAGATAAAGACTGCTGTTAGTAATAAATTAACAATTATGTGAAGGAAGTTTATTTATACTAACCACTGTCGCGTTAGAACTTACTTTAATTAAACTGACCCATTTATAGAACAGTTAATATATTGGTAGAGCAGAGTTTTTAAAATTTGTTAGCTAACTAACATAATACGCTAGCATTTGCTGCCATAAGATATTTTAACCCAGTTAATTTGGCTGCAGGCACTTTTTAAATCAATTTATTTATTTTTAGATAAAAAAAAAAACAACCTTATGACACTGTTACACACAACAGTGATCATTTTGCATCATCTTCTAAAATCCTATAAAGCCTATTCCTTGGAGCCACAGTAAATTATAGACACATTTGGTACATATTATCCAGTTGCAGAGTTCATTAGATCCTGTAATGCAATGATTTTTCATGTACACATGGAGTCAATCTCCTCAGTGTCCCGGATTCAGTCTGGCTCGACTTCAAGGTCAGACTGTTTCATGGATGTTTGCCCACAATCTGGGTGGAGGACTTGCAAACATGGACACAATAAATGACACCTATGGCACGTGGAAGGGTACTTGGAACAGTCAGGCTGACCATCCAGCCAGATTGATGGACATTTCCAGTGCCAGAGTTCTGGCAGTTGATTCACCATGGTATTAGGGATGAACTCCATCAGAAGGGTCCAGATGCTGTTCTCCTGGTGTTTCTTGCTTTGATCTGGGAGACAGGTATCATCACAAGAGACTGGACTAAAGGACTTCTTGTTCCTCTCTCCAAAGGAAAGGGTGAATTCCTGAACTGCAACAACTACAGGAGTGCTCTCTGTGTTGAACAAGGAACTTGAAAAGGTCATTCTCAGCAGGATTCAATTCTGACTACTCAGTTGGTTTCAGTTGAGCATATGTTGATTTACGCAAGGCATTCGATTCAGTTGGCTGTTGTTGTTGTTTGCATCATCCTGACAATTTGCCGAATCCCCAATAAATTACTGAACATAAACGCCTCGCTATACATAGTCACAGTGAGTGCTGTGCAAGGTGTAGGCAGAATCTTGAACATCTTCGTACTGAAATCTGGCTCCTGCTCTGGTCACTGGTTAGATGGACTGGATTTTGGATAAAATTGTGGAGTCTAGAACCTTCGACATCTCTATCAATGAGAAAAGATTCACTGACCTTGGCTTTGTGGGTAATGTATTCCATAGTTTCAGCACTTGAGAAGCTAACTGAGGAGTTGGAGTGTCTGGTTTTGTGATTGTTGTGGATCAAGACTGAGATCGGGATGTTCAATGACTTCCCGGGCTCAGTCATCAGAAGTGGCTCTGTTTTGATTCAAGTGTTGAATTTGTTGGCAGATCACAGTTATATCTCTGGGATCTCTGCCTTGGAAATCTAGAGGTGCTCGGGAAGAACTTACGGCACTGTTAAGTCCGGACAGAGGTGTTTGGCGATGCCAGTATACTTGCGTGAGAGATCCATGTTCTCTGGGTCCTGGGCCTTCCAGTCTTTCTGTGTTGCTGGGAGTCTTGGACTCCAACCAGTGACATAAGGGATGTCACAACTGGATGTCTTCGGTACTTGGTCTTTCCTTGAGTACTGTTGGAATGACTTCATGTGGAATGACCAGTTACCTCAGTAGTTGACATCAGGAACTGGAAAAGTCCAAAGGGATACCCATGTGTCACCTGGCTGCTGCAGATAGGGGCTACTTTTAGGAGGTGGGGTGCATTATTGATTGTCTGCCTGGGTGACTACTCTTAAAATAATCATGAATAACGATTCTTCTTGAGCACTGCAGAAGCAGTCTTTACATCAGTGTTTGCAGTTCTGTCTCCACTATGTTGCGTCCCATTACAGCTGTGATTACAACAGTGATATTGTCAAGATAAGATAAGGAAAACAGTTTTCTCTTTTCATCAAGCAGGCCATCCCATCAGTGTCATCAACCTCACTCAAAAGAAAACTTTCCAGGCACTGAAGTTCATATCAGCACGACTCGAGTTACACAATGACGCTGATTAATCACACTTAGGGAAGTGACAAAACAGATAGCATTTTACATAATTTCTAAGTACCTCAGCCAAATTAAATCACAAAGACACCAGAAGTGATTAATCAACAACTTTGGTTTTTAAATTCAGGCTGTTTGAAATGATAATACACATTGTTAGCAATCACGCATCTGAGTTCTACTCTCCTTTGATAATTGTGTCGTGGGGGGGGGCTTTTTGACAAATTGCTGAAAATGAAATACATGCATATCAGAGAGACACGTATTTTACAAGAGAGGTGTCTCTTTCTTTCACTTTCTTTGTCTCAGTACCAGAGTGCCATGTGTCGAGAAGGACAGGTGCTTCTGTAATTGGTTGATATTACACTTGGACAACAAGGCACTCATGCCTAATGAGCACGGTGAATCCGAACCCGTTGCACCTCAGTTTGCATTGTCTTATCTACCGCTTACATATTAACCACCCTGGCGGACAACCAGTACATCTCATCTCTTGAAAGTAACCATCCATCTGTCGCAGCCTGGTGAAACGTGGGCATCCTATTGGGCTTCTCCAGTCATTGGGGTCCTCAATGTTGCCTGGATCATGCACAGAGAAACGCACCACATGGCCAAAATGTCAGAGCTGACAGTCCTTCACAGTACAAGTAATACTCCTCCCCTGAGTCTCCTGAAGTAACCCAAGTCATTCCAATGGCACCCATGGGTCTTCTGAAGAATCCTATACCAAAGACATCCAATTATTGCCTTGGGTCACGTGTTCACATCCATGTCTCACAACTATACAGTAAAACAGACAGCACCAGGACCCTAAAGACTTCAACCTTTGTTCTCCTATAACAGTATTGATACCACTGAACACTTCTGTCCAGCAATATCATAACTCAATAAACTCTTCCCATGTGTCTCTTGATCTCAAAGGCCAAGTTCCCAAAGACATGAATGTCAATGCTGAGATAAATGAATCTTTCCACAAGTTCAGTACTTTATAAGCTGTAAATTGACATAAAAATGGTCTATAAACAGTAGAATTTATGAACACAAGGCACAGTTGTTCAAGCTGTGTTTGCGAACAATTATGAATCAACTCTTCAGAATACTGAAAACACTAAAACCAAAGTTGAATTTCATTATCAAAAATATGTTCCACACTTTTGACTTGGAGCGTAATGATACACCAGCCCCGTGATACAATACATATCATGATACACCTATCACGATTCAATACATATCATGACACAAAATTACAGCGCTGTGCAACTAATTATGTAGAAAATCTGTGGTGAATGTTTTATCTTTAAAAAAAAAAAAAAAAACATTATCCTGAAGTATAAATTGTAATAATTGATCTTAGCTGTTACCTATTAGTATATTTCATGAATCATTTATGATTCTTCGCTAAGACTAAGGCAGTTGACTTTTCATGGCATCATTAATTTTTTTTTTTAAATGATTCGACACAGGCTTATCTTGATTCACGATGCACCGATAGATCTCTACTTTTGACATTACAAGAGATTTTAAAAAAGTCTAAGTTACAATTTGCACAAATGAACAAAAACAGAAAAAAGTATCAGAGAGGGAACCCAAGATCAAATGCAATTTTTCTGAATTTTTCTTATGATAACCAGACCCACAAAATTAGATTGTTTAAATTAAATGGAAAAATAAAATTGTAACAAACTGTTACAGTTAAATTTATGTCTCAAACGGGTCCAGTTGTAGCATTTACATTTTTTAGTGCTGAGTTTAACATTCCCACATTAGTGAAATACAGTCAAAAAATTTAATTCAGATGTTTCAAATGGTTACTTTTATTTATTTACGTGTTTTTCGCCTTTTTATTCTTAAATTTTACACTTTCCTCTTATTTACCTGCTCAGAGGAAGTTCTGTTTTCAGCCATATTTAGATGGTTTTATATCTCAGAAACATCCAGCTGATCTCAAGAGTCTTTAATTTGGGTTCTGACTGGGATCCAGATGTGGATTCCAGATTTTTTTAATTAATTTTTTGACAATATGCTCAAACTCTGCTGACCTTGATGACCCTGAGCTGACCTGCTCAGTGTCGTGCACATGTGATAACCTGCAGCGGAACAGAAAAACAGCGTGAATCTTACCTGGTGAGGAGTTTTGCTGCACACGGGATGATCCGCCGGTTTGATGACTTTGGCCGTCAGGCCAGGTGCTCCGCTCTCTCCCTTGGTCATGGCTGAGAGGCTGTGCGTGAGCCGGCAGCCGTACCTCTGCGGCTGTGTGTGTGAAGGAGCGCTGAAGTGAGTGTGGCTGTGACTCCTGGTGTGAGCCAGAGTGCGCGCAGGCTGCCAGTGCGCGCTGTGTGTCAGAGGCTGGAACTGGATGTGGCTGTGACTCCTCCGCGTGTGAGGGACAGCTCCGGCAGCCGGGAGCTCCTCCTGCTCCTGTGTGACGACTCTGCTGCTTTCTGATGCCATTCACATGCTGTTGTGGTCTGGAATCAAGCCAGGATGGAAGGGTGAGGTCACGCCGGGTGGTTACACAGATATGCAACAAGAAAAAAAACAAAAAAAAAAACAAGGAGTGCACGGAGAGCGCGACAACCACCTTATAGGTTTGATGCAGATTTGTCACCAAACTGTTTGAGTAAACAGTTATGATTTTGAGTTTCAACATCAAGGTCACCCAATGTCAAAGGTCATGTGACCAATCGAAAGGCAGTTTCATGGTTAGTTTCACGTAACCACAGGTCAACTCATATGAAAAGCCATTCAAAATATCCTATTCTCAAATTTCGACCTTGGCTTGTGACCTTGACTTTTAAGCAAACAAGTAAACAAAGCATGCAGGATCAAACACAGTGTCCCTGCATTGCACAGGAGTGAACAACTCAGGGAAGTAGCCAGAATTTTAGTGAGATTGTGCATGTAAAATAACAATAATACTACTATGTAATAAAGAGTATTGTCTTCCTTTATACAATTAGAATCATGCAGTGTGTAAAATTGGTACAGACACATTATGATAAAAAAAGATCCTTCAAATTTTTTTTAGCTTGTCTCCACACTTGAAATGTCATATACATATATCATATAAATGCTAAAACAAATGAGAATGTACTGTCTATTTTAAAGACAATTTCTGTTTACTTAATTAAAAAAAACGGTTGGATATTTTTGGTAATGCTCCCTGTACAAGCGTGCAGAGGATTACTTAATCCAGTCAAACTGCCAACATTTTCTAAAAATGTAGGTCTCCCAAAGGTGAAAAAGAAGTCTGCAGGCTGTATAATAATAGAGCATTGGCCTCTTATGTTGACTAGGGACGTAACATGGAGCTAGTGTTCCCACACAACTGATTTTTGTTCCTTCTTCTGTTCTTTACAACAGTCTGAGCTCAAATGTAGGGAAAAATGAGTGTTATATAAGTACAAATGTGGAGCCTTTCAATGTTTTCATCATTGTGAGCCCCCCCATTGTTTTTGTTGTCATCCCTAGTGGTGGTGGTGGGGGGTGTAAATGTAATTGATGATACACAGTAAACAAATCACTTTTAATCATTAATTTCCTGACCTTCGTGCCCACCCCATGCTACGTACATGTTCATGCACGACATATTCATATATACCGAATGCACGCACGCGTTTCCACGTAAACATAAATGCGTGTTTCTGTATCAAATGGCTGGTGCACATGCACGTGCAAAAATAGGGCAACTTGCATCTGAGCGCAAAGACGCGCAGTAAATCTGCAGCCGCTCCATCAGATACGATGCAAAAGACTCCTGCTCTGTTTTTATTTATCAAATAAATAAAAGGGAGCTGTGGGGAGGTGGTGGTGGGGACGCAATATGCGGCGCTGTCCCGTGCAGGAGCATGTCTATACTTAAAGCGCATCCATCCATCAGCAGCCGCCTCGCACACCTGATATAAACCTTGACGCACAAAAAGAAAATATCTCACGGTTTCTTACCTGGTGTTTGGAAAGGCTGGCAGTCAGCTGCACACTTAAGTCAGCGGTGATGTGCCAACACTCCGTCGGCTGCGATGAGGAGGAGACTGCGGAGGACGGATGAACCGCGCGCGCTGGTGTCAGCGTCCAGTGGCGGAGCTACGCCCTGCAGCCACACGGGGGCGGGGTGGGGGTGGGAGGGCATGCATGTGCATATGTTTTGCATGCGCGTGCATATGTTTTGCATGCATGTGCACTTTGATACGTTTTGGATCAGGACTAATCCTGTGGTTTATTACTTTACTGATCATATTCCATAGCTATGGCTCTACCTTGGAATAATTTTGCTTGTTTATTGGTGGCATGTGAAGTATGAATATTATGCACCCTCGGAGACAAACTGCAACTAAAACCAGCTTCTATTTGACATAAATCACTCAGACCTGTGTTTATTGTGGCTGATATCACCTTGCTTGTTCCTTCTCACGAAGCAGCAGCTGACCTGATACAGGTGGAATGCCTAAAACAGTTTGGTCTCTGCTGACTCATCAAACACTTACTGGAAGCTGACTTACCTTATAGGTCCCAACAGGGGCATAGCCAAATTCTTACCATGGGAAATGGAACATTAATCATCATGAAATTACTTATGGTCACAAAATTTCTGGTCCAATTTGGATTTCTACAAGGATGATATTGATATTTGTTTGAGGAGTTTGTGAGAATTCTTGAAGCCAAGGTCAACTTTGGTCAACTTGAACTGGCGTAACCCATGATACAGTGTATCCAGAAACTATTCTCCATGCTGCACTTTTTCCACATTTTGTTATATTACAGCCTTATTTCAAAATGGATGAGAATGTCATCTCTTAGTTTTTGTTTGTTTTTTGGTAAATTTGCAAAAAACAAAACACAACAAAAAAATTTCATGTTGTCATTATGGGGGGTTGTTAGAATTTTTGAGGGAACAAAATTAATTTACTCCATTTTGGAATAAGGTTGTAAGATAAAAAGTGGAAAAAGTGAATTGCTGTGAATACTTTCCAGATGTACTGAAGACTTATCAGTAGGTCAGGGATTGGCTCTTGGCCCACTACTATTTTCTTGGTATTTAGCATCATGAGGTGAGATTATTCATAGTGATGGGATTTTTCTTTTTAAATTATGCTGATGTTTTGCAAATGTATATAGTGTTTCCAGCATGATCGGAAAGTTGCAGGCCAGTCTGACTGCAATGAGGACTTGGATATTATCTGTTTTCCCACTAAGCTGATATGACCGTGAAGATACTAATACAATTAAGAATCTATTTGATTCACGTTTAGTGTCTTTCTTTTGATGAGCATGGCAGAATGGTGACTGGAATTGCCTTTTTTCACTTCTTCCATTGTTTTCTGAGAATTAAAAATGCCAAAAAAGGGACAAAGTTTAACACTTGCATCTATTTACTTGAATGTTTATTGTTGTGTGTGCATATCTAACACCTGTGTGCCTCTGTGTGAGTGTGTGCTTGAGTCATCATCTCTTCCTCTGTGCCCGGCCTTGGTGATGACTGCCATTATCCATCTTCAATATTTAAAGAAAGGTGGTGGTGGTGGTTGGGAGGGTGCAGAACAGGAGAGGGTACTGCATGTGCTCGCTGTTGGCTGAAAAAGCAGACGAGACAACAGGCTCAGGACGGTCAAGGTGGACAAAGGCCCTGTGATGCTTTGTGATTCTGTACATTTTATCTGAACGTGCAGGCAGCCAGATGGGGTCTCACCGAGGAGGAGAACATATTTCCTTTGTGCTACATATTTAATAAGACTAAGCACGCAGAGAAATACTTTCCCTTTAAATCCTGCATTTCCCTTCCGAATGACCCTTTTACTTGTGCCTTTCATTTTACACATTCCTCTTCACGCATCATCAAAAGCATACACATTCTAATGCAGCACATATGGCTGGATGTCTGGTAAGGGCTTTTCTATTTTCTTTTTAATTGTTGGTGATGTGGCCGGGTAGAGGGGTTTGCCTGCCTGGAATTTTTTTGGAGATGTCTGGGTAAAGCAGTTGAGGTCTCTCTGATATGTCTTGCACTGAGGAGACATTAATGAGACACATATGACAATGGCAGCGGGGTGAATATTATTCAAAGATGGAACAATGAAGAAAATGACAGGGTAGATGTTGGGATCTGATTTCAGCAATGGCATCAATCAACCACTTCCTGTATTTTGGAAAGTTTAGAGATGTCATGGTTGTAGAAATTAAATGCAATTTGGGTTATACTGTCTCTAACAATGGAGGTAGAGCTGGTCACTGAATGGAATGGAAAAGGAGTCCTCGGACAAGACACTGACATTGTCCCAGTCCACCAAGATGTAAATGGGTAGCCTTGGCTGAGGAAGTAACCTGCATCGGAGTGGTCTTGCCCAAAAAAGTCATAGACTCTCATTTGCTTGATGCTACAGAATCCGCAAATAAGCATCAACACCAAATCAATCCCAAAGCCACCCGCTGTACATCTACGTCACATCCCAAAATAGATTTGAGTTTTAACTGCATATTACCCTTTACTTGTTCCCAATGTGGGTCACACCCCCTACTGGCTGATGAAAGGACTGCAGGAGGTTATTAAAAGTACATTTTAATGTTTTTAATGTTATAATGGAGTTTAAAACTGTCTTTAAAATATAATAACATAGAACAAAGCCATTTGATTTTTATTTCTGTTATTTTTATCTGACCAAGTTTATCTATATTCTTTGATGTGTATAGAAATATTGCATCTTGTGCCAATCAAAATGTGATTGGGCTCCAGACAATGTTCAGATTTCAAAGTGGCTTCTGGTGGTCTTAAATTTGGGAATGGCTACCCTCGATGAGCAATCAAATTAAATAATAAAATCAATGCAGGAGGGAAAAAAGTTTCTATAACACCATTGAATTACTATATTCACAAATTTTTCATTATTTCAACACATTATACACAAAATCACAGGACTTTGAGGATGATATTTATTATACATTAATCTGATATGTTTCAAAGTGTTCAAATACAAGAGTATCACTGTACATTTAGATTAAAATTCACAAATTATATACAAATTCTCAACACAAGGCCAAAATAAGTTATTTCCCTCAGTAGAGCAAACAAAAATGTTCAGTAAATACAAACATAAGCCTCGAGATACATAAATATCATCCCCGTGTTTTCGTTGGAATTATTGCAGACACCTTGGTGCTTAGTTTGGGAAGACTTTAAAGAGTTTACTGTGCATATGTGGGGAGTAAATCAACAGAAGGCCATCTGCACAGATGGCAGCATTAGTTTGCATTGACAGTTTTCTTACAGTTTGAGATTTAAATGGTTCCCTTGGAGGAGAACATGACATCATCAATACATGCGATAGTGGAGAGGATATTTGAATAAGTGACAGTAATTATAATGCTGAAGACACTCCCAAAGAGAGACAAATCTTGTCAGGAATTTTAACTGGTGCAGCTGAAACCGTGTGAGAAATATCCATGATACCTTTTAGAAGGTATTTAAATACATCAGGGAGGTGGCGAGGTGTCATCATGAAGATATTCAGGACTCCTTTTGGTCAGGAATGTCCGAACGGGGCCTCTGTGTTCAGGGGTCTCTGGATAATAACAGCATTGGCCAAGTCTGCCTCCTCGAGACTCAACTCTTTGTCAGTCAGCTCTATGGACGGAAGCGATGTCGTGAGGATGAAAGGCGGGCAGTTCCTCTGGCAGCGGGTCACGAAATCTTGAACATCAGCAATTCTGGAGGAGAAAAAACAAAAATTCACCCTTTTTTGCAGTTGTGATTCCATGTTACTCAACGGGTGAGACGCCCTCTCAGCCACACCTTCTCCTAATTTCCATCATCAATCCAACATTTGCCATCCACCTGCTGGATGGCAGATCTAATGGACATTACATAAGCAAAACAAAGTTGCTTTTTGATTTGATCTGGTACATTAATTTTAACCCATGCCTAATCAGTTTGGCATCATTAAAAGCCCTTTCAATTTGGAAACATACACAATAGCATGTATCATTTTTGAGTTATGTTAATTTGGAGGGGATGGACTTATTCATATTTTCCTCTATTCATTCACTAAATTTTACAGGGTGTCTACAAAGTCTTGTCCAAATTACAAAAGGTGGCTAATATGATCCTTTAAATAATAATAATAAAAAAACACATTAAGATTTAAGACATTTTAAAAAGCAACATTTTTCATTTTCCCTGCATCTCTTCAACATCAGAAATGATATCCCAAAGTGTTTCACCTTCATCATGGAAACATCATTACTCTTAGAGCTGCCATACCAGCAGCATCACCTATTATTAATTTAATTTTAGCCGTGCTATGGAGTCTTTGCCATTCACATGTTGAGTCCATAGCTGGCGGTTGGAGGGTTCATTCCTCTATCCTTCAGCTACTAGCCCTATTATATAAATGCTGCAACACAGTTACACAATCCCTCTCTGGGGATTTTATAGATCCACTCCAATGCTACATCTCAGATTAGGTTTTCTGCAGCTGCACGCACCGTGGCAGGGGATATAACATGCACCAAGCCCTCGACTTTATCAAAGCAGAATAAAGCATTATGTAATCTTCAAACAAAACCCCACCACTGACTCCTAAGCTGGTACAAAAAAAAAAAAACTCCACCACCTTTTGTCATCTCTTGAACTACGTCTTCCCTACCATGCTGGAGATTAAGGAATTTGCACAGACTACAGCAGGGACAGATGGAGATGTTTAATATGCTGATGTTAAGCTCACAGAGGAAGACGTCTGTGCTGCTCCACTCACCGATGCGATAGGTTAAACCTCTGCACCAACCTCCTACCATCAGCCAACCAGATCTGCAGAGAGGTGACGGGAAGGGCATGGTTGAGCGTTACCAAGGGAATGGGAGGAGATTCTCCATCCTCGTGCACAGATGGTGACCTGGCCACCACTCTGGGGGCAACGCTGGGAATGGACAGTTAAAATGAGAGATTAAGAAAGACACACACCACATATGCATGTATATATTTTAATCAGTGTTGGTGTGGTGACACACACAGTGGTAATGAAATATTAAAATCCCACGTTTCAACTTCTAACAAGTTTGAAGCCAAACAATGAAGCTCTGAAAATGATAAAGCTCTTTGAGCACCAGTACCATGCTCCCTCATGAAGCAAAACATGGCTTCAGAGTGACACCTAGTGGTAGAACAACATATTTCCTTAAACATTTTACAGAGAAAAGTTTTCACCTTTCACCATGACAGATCTAATATAGACCTGCATGTTTATTTGGCACAGGTTTTACACCAGATGCCCTTCCTGATATAACTCCACATTACATGGAGAATGGGTGCAGGTGGTCTTGAACCAGGAACCTGCACTAATCACTTAGAGTGAGAAGATAGCTTACCTGCCGAGCCGGTATCCTCTGCCGCTGAACGGGTGAAACACCTTTTTCTTTGGCACATACGTTTCCTCCGTCAGATCCTCCACACTGATCTCCAGCTCCTCTTCTTCTGCTCTGCTTTCCCACTCTGTTGGAAGCTCCCTGAGACAGATTAAAGGAGTCGTATTGTAGTACCTCTTTTCAACAAGCTGGTATACATACCTCATTGGGTGTCTTAAGTCACATGGGATGACTCGACCGGAAAATTAAGGGGGTCAAACAGTAAATCTGGTGAGGAATGTGCTGCTCTGGAGGTGTTGTCAGAATACAAGTCTTTCTGAACCATAACATTCTTCAGGTTCAGACTTGACGTTTTGGGAATGTACCATGTCAGCTAAGCTCACCTTTTTCTTAATGAAACGTAAGATGTCCAGGTACACTTTATGACCATCTTGTAGCTGGAGATATCGACCTTGTCCAGCTGAAACAGCTGCTTGTAATGCCCGCAGTTCTGGTGTCTAGAAATCCATGACTGAACCACGCTTACACCTTGATACTGCAGGTGTGGAGAGTATAGTTCCTGGACAAGACTCTCTCCCAGGCTGCTCCCCCATCCAAGGCCAGGCATTATTCCACCTCCGTCCAATCATCACTGGCGTTCACCTTTTTGTCGACATCACAAACCCAGTTATCGTCCTTTGTTGCCATGTTTCGTGTTAAAATATGAGCATGAACAAGTTGCGTGGTGTATCCACCGCGATGTCATCTCAAATGTCTACGCTTAGATGACGTCAAAGTAGACAGGTGTTTCAGTTATATGGACTAGCTGGAACCCGATGTCAACCAATAAAATTGCATCTTTCTGAGCATAATAGAATGTCTTGGCACTAATTGTGAAATCTGTGTGTATCCACTGAGAGTTCTCACAGCTGACTGTGTGATACAGAAACAGCTTGCCAGAGTAACTGGTGTTAATCAACAACTCCGTCAAAGCAACATTTATTGTGCTCATTTTGTTCTGCCAGATAATAAAATCCTAACATACATTTAATACAGTTAGAATTTACAGCTTGGCTAATTAAACTCACCCCCTTTTAATAGCATCCAAGAAGTCTTGATTCTCTTGGACGGAGTAACTGCGAAACTCTTCATCGTTCACAGTGAAACCGTCCTTCCACAGCCTCACTACCATCTCAACCTGCAACCAGTCCAGAACGAGTGTATTAAAGGGGGTAAACACTATAAGCGAACAGCGTGTGTGGTGAACTTTGTCCGAACCTTTGAAGACCCTGAGGCATCACAACATATTTTCTCCACCTCATCAAGGAGATCTTCCACTGAGAAGCTACGCCTCATTGGAGCCTCCTCTTCAGTTCCTTCACAGATGACCCTTAAAGACATGGAGACATATATATTGTTGTAATACAGACAGCCCATCCTTTGTTTTCTTCCTTTTGTCTCAAAAATTCTTGAAAGGGTAGTTGTAAAACAGCTAACTGATCATCTGCAGAGGAATGGTCTATTTGAAGAGTTTCAGTCAGGTTTTAGAATTCATCATAGTACAGAAACAGCATTAGTGAAGGTTACAAATGATCTTCTTATGGCCTCGGACAGTGGACTCATCTCTGTGCTTGTTCTGTTAGACCTCAGTGCTGCTTTTGATACTGTTGACCATAAAATTTTATTACAGAGATTAGAGCACGCCATAGGTATTAAAGGCACTGCGCTGCGGTGGTTTGAATCATATTTATCTAATAGCTTACAATTTGTTCATGTAAATGGGGAATCTTCTTCACAGACTAAGGTTAATTATGGAGTTCCACAAGGTTCTGTGCTAGGACCAATTTTATTCACTTTATACATGCTTCCCTTAGGCAGTATTATTACACGGCATTGCTTAAATTTTCATTGTTACGCAGATGATACCCAGCTTTATCGATCCATGACGCCAGAGGACACACACCAATTAGCTAAACTGCAGGATTGTCTTACAGACATAAAGACATGGATGACGTCTAATTTTCTGCTTTTAAACTCAGATAAAACTGAAGTTATTGTACTTGGCCCCACAAATCTTAGAAACATGGTATCTAACCAGATCCTTACTCTGGATGGCATTACCCTGACCTCTAGTAATACTGTGAGAAATCTTGGAGTCATTTTTGATCAGGATATGTCATTCAAAGCGCATATTAAACAAATATGTAGGACTGCTTTTTTGCATTTACGCAATATCTCTAAAATTAGAAAGGTCTTGTCTCAGAGTGATGCTGAAAAACTAATTCATGCATTTATTTCCTCTAGGCTGGACTATTGTAATTCATTATTATCAGGTTGTCCTAAAAGTTCCCTGAAAAGCCTTCAGTTAATTCAAAATGCTGCAGCTAGAGTACTAACGGGGACTAGAAGGAGAGAGCATATCTCACCCATATTGGCCTCTCTTCATTGGCTTCCTGCTAATTCTAGAATAGAATTTAAAATTCTTCTTCTTACTTATAAGGTTTTGAATAATCAGGTCCCATCTTATCTTAGGGACCTCATAGTACCATATCACCCCAATAGAGCGCTTTGCTCTCAGACTGCAGGCTTACTTGTAGTTCCTAGGGTTTGTAAGAGTAGAATGGGAGGCAGAGCCTTCAGCTTTCAGGCTCCTCTCCTGTGGAACCAGCTCCCAATTCAGATCAGGGAGACAGACACCCTCTCTACTTTTAAGATTAGGCTTAAAACTTTCCTTTTTGCTAAAGCTTATAGTTAGGGCTGGATCAGGTGACCCTGAACCATCCCTTAGTTATGCTGCTATAGACTTAGACTGCTGGGGGGTTCCCATGATGCACTGAGTGTTTCTTTCTCTTTTTGCTCTGTATGCACCACTCTGCATTTAATCATTAGTGATTGATCTCTGCTCCCCTCCACAGCATGTCTTTTTCCTGGTTCTCTCCCTCAGCCCCAACCAGTCCCAGCAGAAGACTGCCCCTCCCTGAGCCTGGTTCTGCTGGAGGTTTCTTCCTGTTAAAAGGGAGTTTTTCCTTCCCACTGTCGCCAAGTGTTTGCTCACAGGGGGTCGTTTTGACCATTGGGGTTTTTACGTAATTATTGTATGGCCTTGCCTTACAATATAAAGCGCCTTGGGGCAACTGTTTGTTGTGATTTGGCGCTATATAAATAAAATTGATTGAATTGATTGATTGTTGGACTGGCTGAAGGAAACCACACAATGGTATGTTGTGAAAACAGAAACTGCACCCACAGAAGAACACCGTGCTCTGTTTGAAAGATGATCATCAACACAGATTGCTTAAGTATAAAATACATACATGGTGTTGCCTGTTTGAAATGAATTTTTAAAAGCAGGGATCTCCAATCCTGATCCTGGAGAGCACCTGCCCTGCATGATTTCCAGTGCACCAGCTCTATTCACCCTGATTAGTTAAACCTGGTGTCTGCCATCTCGACTGGCTGAGCACACCTGAGCAAGTTCATTATCTGTGGATGGATCAGGGACAGTTCCAAAACATGGACAGCAGGTGCTCTGTAGGACCAGGATGGTCTCTAACGAAAACCCCCAAATATATATGCAAATTGATTCCTGTGAAACCACTGGAGGCGCACCAACTGACAATCTCCTTATTTGCTTTGTACTTTCACAAAGGTTGAGTCAGTTTTTGAAGCGTGCACTGATGCCACATCCATCACAACATGTGACTGCCTTGGGTCCTGGAAGACAACTACCCAGGTAGAAAACTGGTCCATCACCACTTCATCAGTGTATCCATCTATCTGCCACAGCCAGGTGAAGCATGGAGATCGCCTTGGACTTCTCCAGCCGCTGGCATAATCAACACTGAAGTACCAGGATCATGGGACTGGACTTTAGTTGGACCATTCCCAGAGAAACACACCAAATGTCATAGCTGGCGTTCCATCACAAGCCTGTGATACACCTAAGGATCCTACAAAGAGAAAAAGTACCAAATTCACCTAGTTGTCCCTTTAGGTCACAAAGTAGCGTCAAAGTCTCACGATCATACAGTAAGAGAGGAAGCACCAGGACCACTAAATACTTTGTTCTCCTGCAAATATGTTGGCATCACCAAACACCTCTGTCCAGTGATCTCGTGATTCCATGAGCTCTTCCCAGGCATCTATCTCTCGGTCTCAAAGTCAGAGGACGCAGCGACATGATGATCACTGCTGACATCAGCGAATGTTTCTACAAAGATCAACGCATTATTCTCATACATGCCATGGAATCAATCCGAACCCAAACCCTTACACGGCTGCATATGGATAGAATTTTGTATTATTGATCCAGTTACATACAGACAGCCACTTTGAATTTTAAGTACATTCTGCTCATATGTGATAAGGCCTAAATAAAAGGATTTCATATAGAGTCACCCTTTTGTTAAACCCTGGAAATTAAAGCTGAAAGTCTACACTACAATAACATTGATTAATTTCAACTCCACCGTTGTGGTATGCAGATGCAAAATTTAAACAATGACCCAATTCAGCATCTCAACATGCACAGTGCAGACTGGACCGGGTGAAAGTTCTCACCTACCTAAAGCACACGATAAGGGACGACAGCAATGTAAATATTGAAGATTTTGAGCGCTGGAAAGTTGACGTTTGGAAAGAATTTTGCAAAAAAAAAAAAAACAGGGCTACAAAATAGGTAGGAAGTGATAGAAAGAACTTGTGCAAATGAATTAAAAGAAATAAAAATTTGAAACTCAAAATGATGGTGTGAATACGTAAGTGCAGTCTTTAGTATAAACCATCACTTTTACATCCAGTCTTTTTCAGGCAAGTTAGAGACATGAACATTTCCAAGACACTGATTATGTCTTGGACTTTATTTACATCAGTTCCAAAGAAATGCAAACAGTATGGTACATCTGTGTGGAGCAGACAGTTCTCAAAAACTAACAGACCATGCAAGAAGGAGATGATTGAGGAAAGCCACCAAGACATCCAGACAACCCTGAAGAAGTTATATAAGCTTCTGTGGATGCGACTGGAGAAATAGTGCGATTGTGCAGGATGCCCAGAGGTAGATTTTGTTTGCAGTGGACTCAAACATACATACGAGAAAAACCCAGAGGCACATGTCACACATCAATCAAACTTGACAAGGCCAAAGTGACTTGAAAATGGAAAATTTAAAAGTAAAATGAAATGGGGTGAAAAGTAAGTAAAGAAAAAAAAATTTATAAATAATAATAGTAAAAACTGAGAAGAGTATAATGATTGATAAAACAGCAAATGAAAAGAGCAAATAAAATAGCAATAAATACTACATGCACAAAAAAATGAATATAATTGTCTTAATCCTCAGCGTTAAGATGCAGGAATAAAACTGCTTTATTTATATATTCATGAATATACTCACCAATGTTCACTTTTCTCAGCCACGACAGCGTCTATATCTTTCATGATTTTCTGTTTCCCATCTGAGGACAAGAGACATAATGACACGTTAAAGCAGAATAAATAAACAAATAAACAAACAAACCGGTGCTGTGCTAACAGCTCATTGCGTCAGCGGCCGTCAGAAAGCTACGTAGAAACAGCGACAAACAAGATGACGTGCGCGTAATAACGCATCTTGTACACACATATACACTCACCGAATGAATTTAACATGCTTGTTTACGATGTTGATGTTAAAAAAACGCCTTACCAGGTTGTGTTTTCTCACTCAATGTCGGCCTAAAACGGCTCCAGAATCCAGAAAACAGCTCTTCTGCCGAGCCATATCGCTGACGTCACCGAGACCGTAAATCTGCTCCAAGTGTCGTACTGCTGACGCGAAGTGACGCCCCCCCAAAAAACATACAACATACACAAATATCTACATTATACCTTTTGCAATTAACCCACTATATACGCCATGTCATATTATGTGCTTTTTAAAAAAGATATTTTATATAAGTTTGATTCATTTCAGAAATTATTACTTTGTTCATTAATAATAATGATCATTTTATCTATAGTTTGTGTGCATTTAAAGGGGCCTTATTAGACAACTTTTCAGCAAGGTGAAAGGTACCTGAAATATTTATTTCTGTCACTAGATGTCCCACTAGCTTTATTTTCAGGATGTAAACAAGGCTGTCCCTTCTCAGCCACTCTTCCTCAATCTCAGATTAGATTAGATTAGATTAGATTCAACTTTTATTGTCATTGTGCAGATTATGGGGCCAATGAAATGCAGTTGACATCTAACCAAAAGTGCAAAAAAAACCCAACAACAACAAAAAAAAAACATTAAATACAAAGTGTGATTGAGTAATATGTACAGTTAGGAGTGAGATAGACAAATATATATAAACAGGCAAGGTTGGGTAGGATTACTTTGAAATGTAATCCAAAAGTAATCAGATTACAAGTAATTCAGATGTATGTACATACATACATGTAATCCACATGTATTCTTTCAAAGTAATCCTACCCAACCTTGCAAACAGGTATGCAAATTTAGACACATTTATGGAAAAATGCTGCAGTTTCCTAAAACAAGACAGAAAAGCTCAGAGCACAGAGGGAGTGTTGCTTCATTGTCTTTGCAGGTTATTACATCACCAAGTCTTTACAAAAAAAAATTCTTGTTGGCTGCTATATTTATGTGTAAAATATCATTTAGGGCACCTTTGACGTTTGCAACAACAACAACAAAAAAATGGACCCAAAATGCTGAGTGCTAAATGACACCAGCTTTGTTGTGCCTCCTCACAATGGGGCTTTGAGAAACAGAGTTTGTTTTAATACATGAAAGCATTGCCGAAGCATGACCTCACTTCCTATTTGGCGGCTTCTGCACCAAATTCAATAAATTGAATCCATATTGGATCCAGTCTGCACACAAAAAAGAATAAACTAAAAGAAAACTCATATCGATTGAACTGAACTGTGAGGTTTTGTCTGAAGCTCAACTGCACCACCTTTGACTCTTATAACACACAATTTATATATAAATCCTACATAAATTAGTGTCAGCATACTATAGGATTTTGAATCCTACAGGAAAAATCCTACAGGATACTAAGAAGAAGAAGGACATTTATTGTCATTGTACATACATACAACGAAATTTGTCCTCTGCATTTAACCATCCTAATTCCAGTTAGACACAATCCAACCACTAGGAGCAGTGGGAATTACTATGGAAATACAGTAAGATTTTTTTTTCCCAATAGGAGTTCATAGAATCCATTAGGACCCAATCTCAAGGGATTTTAAATCCTGTAGTTTGTATCCTATCAAAATTATTATGGGAATACAAGATTATTTTTCCCCCTATAGATTCCATCCTATCCAACAGAAATTACCATGGGAATACAAGATTATCCCCGCCCCCCTTATAGATTCCATCCTATCCAACAGAAATTACCATGGGAATACAAGATTCCCCCCCCTTATAGATTCCATCCTATCCATCAGAAATTACCATGGGAATACAAGATTACCACCCCCTTATAGATTCCATCCTATCCAACAGAAATTACCATGGGAATACAAGATTATCCCCCCCCCCCCCTTTGTAGATTCCATCCTATCCAACAGACATTACCATGGGAATACAAGATTATTCCCCTCTACAGATTCCATCCTCTCCAATAGAAATTACCATGGGAATAAAAGATGATTTTTCCATCCTATCCAACAGAAATTACCATGGGAATACAAGATTATCCCCCCCCCCCCTTTGTAGATTCCATCCTATCCAACAGACATTACCATGGGAATACAAGATTATTCCCCTCTACAGATTCCATCCTCTCCAATAGAAATTACCATGGGAATAAAAGATGATTTTTCCATCCTATCCAACAGAAATTACCATGGGAATCCTGTAAATTTTCCCCCCTATTTCATTTATTCTTTAGGATTATATTTGTACTATAGGAAATAAAAAACAAAATTATTGATAAAAAATAAATTATTATATAAATATTAGTACAAAAAATAAAAATAATTCTAATGCGCACGCTATTGCTTGATACAATAAGTAGTGTGTTATTACATATTAAAATGAATTTGTCTGGCAAAAAAAAAAAAAAAAAAAAAAAGGTTGAGAGAGAGAGAGAGAGAGAGAGAGAGAGAGAGAGAGAGAGAGAGAGAGAGAGAGAGAGATGGCGCCTCGACGCTGCGCTCACTGAGGCAGTGTTTGGAGTCGGGGCTCGAGAGATTAAGTTAGAGGAGGCAAAAACCAGGATAAGAAACATGGTGAATACGAAGAAAAACTCACGGCCGATGAGGAGCGGCCCCTTCATCTCCTCGAGGACTCGGTCGTCGTCGAGAAACGCTCGAATCCGTGAGGAACATGTAAGCCGGTTTCTCTTTTTCCCCTCTACCGGTCAGCTAGCTTGTCTACGGTAGTCGGCTAGTTAGCCGTGGCCTCGCGTCGCTAAGCTGAGCTCTACAATAATGTCCGATTTATGGCCGAACTTGGCCCGTACCGGTCCTGACACTGCCCCAGGCAGTCGAACAAACGGCAAAACAGTTGAACCCAACGATTTACACGCTTGTCACCGTCTTGGAAGGCGTTGTGTGGCTCTGAATTTGGAGGCTACCTCCTTAACTCCGGGTTAGCCCCAAGTTGAGTTCCCTTTGTGTTTGGCTATTTTAGCCGGTTCAGTACTTCTGCTATTGTCTCTCTGACTGGGCGCTCCAAGTCAGGACAACTGGGTTTTGGATGTCGGGTTAATAGTACAATCCGCCATCTATGTCCTCGACGTATTAGGGCAAATATTTTCCCGAACGTGAGCATATAAACCTTTATTTAAGCTAGCGTTTGTTGGTTAGAGCTAGCTAGCTAGTTAGCTAGCTAGCTGTGGGGGAAGGGAGTCCCAGGTTCACAACAGTTGGCTGGCTCCAGTCCCAGCAAGCCTGAACTTGGTCAACTTTCTTGTTGTTAATACCTCGGTGCGTGCTGTTTTTCCCACACGTTATGTCTTTATAACATTATGGCTGTGGATAGAATTGCTTTTATTTACGAAGGTTGACTTTTAATCGTTTGATCAACGAGCTGCTTTACAAAATGTCAAGATTCAAAATGTAAACACTGAAGTGCAAATCCCGAGCATAGGGCTGACACCACTAATCAAATGCTCAATTGGAAGATATAGGCTTCTTTAATCCAAAATAAGCTGTTTCCGGTTTCTCAGACCTGCAAAATGGCCATTTTTTTTCCATTTTGTGTGATCACTGGATTGTTGTTTTAAATCCTGGTTTGTCAGAAAAAAGTCACTTGAAAGGCAACTGGCCAAATTCAAGTTCAAAACATTGGGTTAACATAAGGTTAGGGTTGTGGATGAACCATAACTTTAGGTAGTTTAACTAACATTGGGTGTCGTACTAATAGCAATTGTGGTTTGAGTATTGTACTGTATCATTGGCAACAGTCTTTTGATTTTTAGCAATACTTAACAGAGACAACAATATTATTTAGTGATGCAACATTTTACCCTGTGGCTCCATCTCAGGAGAAGATGCATCACAATTCTGCTATTCCTCGGAGGTGTTCAGTTGAAAATTTGCTGTCAGCCCAATACAGTTTGGGGCACCTGTTGACGAATGCATTACACGTGGCTATTGCTCCGGCCCTACAGTTACCATGGGCTGCAAATAGAATCAACAGTATTTTCAGGAACATAGTACAGTCTGAGCATAACGGTAGACTGAAGCCTTTATAGTTCCAGATGTGTATATATTTTGAGTAGATTTTGCTTGACCATACCACATTTTTTAGAGGACTGTTGCTGAATGTTTTAAAACCATAAGTAATTCAAGAGGTTGCCCATTGAAAAATAGTAGTTTGTGTTCTTGTCAGCTAATCATAACTAAAAATGTTGGTGATATTTACAAATCATCTTGTTGTAAATAGATTAAATAACCTCTGAATATTTTGGCAGCATAGGTTTAATGAGTTTTGTGCAGTAATCCTGTTGATTAGCAGCCTTTGAAGTAGTTGTGCGAACAGGTTTCCAACATCTGCTGCAAGGTGACACTTTTGTTTGCTTTGTGTTAACTGTTGTTTGGTTAATGGCCTGATTTATACTTGACATATCAGCATTTAAGACTTGAGTTATTCATAGATTGTCATATGCTGTCTTGTGGTTTGCAAGCCATGCCAACTGGTAACTGACACGTGAAATGTGATCTGTCATTTTAAAAAGGTGGAAAAAGCTTTTAGTTTTGTTCAGTTTGCCCAGTGTGCAGATGTTTCTGTTTGTCCAAAATGGTTGCATGAAGTTGGTTATTTTGAAAAAGAACCAAGGTACACAGCTCACTCTAGCTCTGTGAGCTTCTTCCCTGATTGTATGTCTTGAGTTTTCTTTGTCCAGTCTGTCTGCATCTGTCTAGCCAGTCAGACAAACCTTTCTGCGTTGCAGACAGTTGCCTATGACAACAGTGAGATATGCTTGTCGGAAATCAGCAGGGAAGTTAGAGCTGTGAAGGGTGCCAGCATCAAGGGCACGTCTGCTTGCTGCTGTGTTGAGGAGTTTGGTACTGTCTCCTCATATTTTGTTGTTTTTGTGGTTTATTTTTGTTCTTCAGAAAGAACCCATCAGTGATATGAGCAGTCCCAGCAGTTCCCGATTGACTCCCCCCTCCAAGCGGATGCGCCAACAGGTCGCCTCTGATCCCAGCACTCGTGACACCTCGCCATCACCTCAGAGCAAGGGCCAGAGGGTCAGCTGGGACATTCCCACCTACTGCACCAGGTGAGCTTGCTCCTGTTTGTGCTACTCATTGTGAATTCACAAATATTATATGAATACGCATTATATTGAGCAATGCACAGCAAAATTATGGTGATAAACTAGTGAAATATGATTTTTGCTTTGTTCCTTCTAGGCTATCCTCGCGTACAATGCAAAATGGGCGTGGTAATGCTTCTTTCCTATTTTACCTTTGCCATGAGTAGTTCCATGTCGGATCAAAAGGATTTAAAAAAAATTCCCTTGATGAGCTTGGATTTGCTTCATACTTATAATACTTATAAATATGTCATTGTACCAAACAACTACTGTCCTGAACGTTCGGGTTGTGTCAACTTAAGTTTCTTAGATATGGAGGAAGTTCTCTAAGTCATTAATTTCTGAAGTATTCCTATGACATGCTTGCAAATTGCAGTGATTGCTCTAAACTTTTAGATGAGTTGAATTTCTGAAATGGTTGGCACAGCTTATATATTAAAAAAAAAAACTGTCATGTTTGGAGCCCACGATATCTTCACAATGAAACATCGGCTCTGTTAAATTTCTGTTTATAATACTTAAGATTTCTTTGCCACTTGGTGCATGTTTGAAATAAATATATATTTTTTTATTTTAGCGTCATTCAAATTAACAGAATCATCCATCCATCCATTATCTATACCTGCTTACTCCAATTAAGGGTCACGGGGGCACTGGTGCTCATCCTGACAGTAAAACGGCAAGAGGCTATCAGAATCATTTAATCCCTAAATTATAAGTACATATTTCTCATGTGTGATGATAGAGTCTACCCTAAAAACAACCATTCTACCCGCAAGAGCATAATTTAATGATCAGCATATAAAGTTACTACCTTGACGTATTTTCTGGACCATAAGTCACTTTTTTGTTGTTGTTGTTCTTTTTTACATGCGCATATTTCACAGTAATTCAACAAAAGAGGAAAACATTTTCAGGACTCGACATTGCTCGCTAGTCCAGTGGCGATTTGGCCCACTGTCGGGCCACTATGGGCCAATACACTTTATAAAATGATGGCCCGCGAGGGCCACTACAAATATTCCCAGAATTCTATTTATTTTATCTTTTTTTTTTTTTCTTTTTTTTTCTGGCAGCAAAGTCGAATTTCTTCACATCTCCGTGTCATCAAACTTCAGTGAGTTTGCCATGTTTGTTTTTGTCTCGCATCACGCTCCTGCAGGGTCCAGTGCACACGCCCCTGAGGAAATGAGATGTCAGGTCAAAGAAATGTATGTTGTCCATGCATGGAGTGTGCATTAAGCAGGTTATTAAAGAGAATATACTTCAGTGTAATTTTCCCCACTTTTTTTTTCTCCCCTTCCTCATCTCCACAATTCCTTATTAATATAGCATACGTCAGAATCCATTAATGCTCCACACTCAAACAGTTGGTGGTGGTAATGCACCATGTTGGTTTGCAAAGTGACAATAAACTCAAAAGAGGAAGAAGTGGCGTGTGGATTTGGCCTTTTCCATTGCCAATCTTCAGCGGTCTTTGTGAGCTTCTTTAAATTCTCTGCACAGGAATCTGCAGGAAAAGAAGATGCAAACAGAACAGAACGTTTGGAATGAATAAAACTCTAATATGTTTAAATTGCAACCACCCAAACCTGGACAACAGCCGGGAAGAAGGTTAGTTCCAACTTAAAAATTCATGTACAACACTTAAATGGTAAGTAATATGTAAAATAACTTAAATTATTAAGTGCATGCAAGGTCAGTTTCAACTTAAAAAATTCATGAAAATTTGAAACAAAAAATATAACAATTTAACACTTCTAAATAATGTTGTTCTGCACAAGTGTTAATGACATGCTCAACAATGAATAACATGTAAATAAGTAACACAAAAAATTATGTACTAAAAACTGAAATCCAAAAGGCAGTTTTGTGCAGTCTTAGTGTTAGTTAATTTCAGCCTTAGAATGCACCAGAATGCAAGAAATTGCATCAAAATTTTAAAATTTTGACAGCTGTAGTTCACGTAGCACACGTACACCTGGGCTAGTAGAATTTCTTTGGAGGCCAGTAACTTCTCAAAGCTTACTGGCCCTGTGAGCCAGTGGCATAAAGTGGTCAATGTCAAGCCCTGGTTTTGCAGAAAAGACTTTTCAGTCACACACTAGCCTAAAGAACTTGGCCAAATATTTTCAATGTTGTTTGTTGCTTCCGCTGTACTGAAAATGCACCAAGCCATTTTGGTGCACAGTTATGCCCCTTTTTTGCATATGTGAACATAAGTGACAAGTCCTCCCAAACCATATTTTTATGAAGGTGTCAGACTTGGTTGTCATGTGTGTGTGTATGTGTGTTTTCTTCCTTGGTTGTCGTGGCTTTTGTAATATATATATACACGTGGTGTCTTATTTACGTGGCCATGTGCTTATGCTCCTTGTGTCTCTTATCTCTCGTCATCAGCCTATTCTGCTTACCATCTGGTAATTGTTTGACTTTATTTCGCCTACATCTGTTGTTCATTGAGTTTATCCAATGGTGTTTCCTCTCTTTGGTACTTGTGCATTTAAGCCCTTGTGTTTGACCCGGGCCGTACTTGTGCTCTTGATTAGTGTCAATTTACTTGGAACACCACTTCATCTTTTGCATCTCAGAGCATTGGAAAAATACTCAGTTTTATAGAAGACTCAGACATTGGATTCTGTAAAGAGTCTCAGTAGGTACAGCTGAACAATGTATGAAGCAAATCGAGAAATCTCTATTGATCTAACATGGAATGAGCCGTATAACCAGCCTGCATGTTAATAGTTAATTCCCGGTGTAATTAACTTAATTTATTCCTTTTTTCCCTGCTGCAGCTCATATGAGCCTCCGGAATGAGAGCAGCGGTGGGGGGGAACACTCCCACATGAATGGCCATGTGGAGCTGAAGAAGAGCTGCCGGGTGAAGAAGAGCCGGTTTGAACACCTCAACCAGAGCCTGCTGTTTGACCAGCTGGTTAACAGGTAAGGCCAAACTCTCTGTACCTTTTGCTTCAAGCAGTAAATAACCAAGAAAGTGGATGTCAAGAAGGATATGTTGTTGTGTTTATTTTATCTTTCTAAGATAATTACTTGATTCCTTTAGACATATATGACAGATCTTTGCTAATATACAGTATGTGCCTCTCCCATATGGGAACTTTTATCAGTGTTGCATTCTGTGAAGGGTTTGCCAGTTTGTCATAGTCTGTCCTGCTCTGTGTGTGTGTGTGTGTGTGTGTGTGTAGTACTGCAGAGGCCGTCCTTCAGGAAATGGACAATATCAGCAGCATCAGACAGAACCGCGAGGTGGAGCGACTTCGCATGTGGACTGGAGACACAGAGGAGGTAAGTTAACCCCAAAGTATAGGTAACACAGGAAATACTCCAGTCTTTATCACACAAGAAGTGACGTGAGCAAAAGTGTCGTTATGACGGCACCTGAATTCTTCTAGGAAAATATGGACATGTATTCCCGTGTGAAGCGCAGGAAATCGTTGCGGAGGAGCACTTACAGTATGCCCACACACCACAAAGTCATGGGCAAAGCGGAGCAGGAGGAGGAGGAGGAGGAGGAGGAGGAGGAGGAGGAAACAGAAGGTCAGTCTCCCACTTTTATGCTGATGCTTGTGGAAGGAAGGAGGGTATGACAAAAACCTCACACCTCCCACCTCATCTGAATGTTCCAAATCTGATACCCAGGAGGATTTCATGTGCACTGCATTAAAGGGTTAAATTCCATTTGTTTCCAATTTGGAAACCAAAATTCTGATCTTTCAGAATCTCACGAGGAGGAAGAGGAGGATGACGCAGAAGATGACGATGATGAAGATGACGATGATGACGAAGGGGATGAAGCAGAAGAGGCGGGAGAGGAAAACGACAGGCCATACAATCTGAGACAGCGCAAGACTGTGCAGAGATATGAAGCACCACCTATTGGTAAAAGTTTGCTGATTTTATTTGAAGCATTTGCAAAATATTATGCCATCTTTTTTTTTTTTTTTTTTTTTAAACCCTTATGTGTTACACAGTGTGATTGATCTTTTCAGAGCCTGTGAACAGAAAGCAGAGCAACCCTTCACTTTTTGATACGCACAGATCTCCAGCCAGAAGAAGCCATATAAGGTTGGTCAAGAAGACAAATCAGATGTTAAGTACAAATAATACTTTATAATGCTTAACATGTGACTCTCCCTTTGTCTCCTTGGGTGAACTGTGAGCTGTGGTTATTATTATTATTATTATTATTATTACTATTATTTTTTTTATGTGGTTTTGATACTGACCACAGAATGTCACTCTCATCCAGAGTGAAGAAACACGCCATTCACAGCAGCGACACCACCTCGTCTTCCGATGAGGAGCGGTTTGAGCGAAGGAAAAGCAAAAGCATGACCCGGGCCAGAAACAGGTGACAGCTGCTTCTTCTTTATGCCTGATTTTGCCTACTTGTGTTCCATTTTGCCATTATCAGAACTCGTCTGTGGTTCCTGTCATTTTAGATGAAACTGTTGAGTTCATAAAACACTGATGTTACTGCAGGAATTTTAGGCATGGTGTTTACTTTAGTATACTTATTTTGTTAACTCTATTCCTCTGTTCTAGTTACTTTGACGGTCTTAATTTGTTACACAGGTGTTTG